>NC_056737.1:934821076-934838576 GCF_019279795.1 Protopterus annectens
AGTCCCTAGGTCTTTCAGTTCCTCCTGAAATGACATGTGGCATGAGTTTAACCTCGAAATCCTCATGCATTGACCCTTCAAAATGTTCTTAAAAACATGTGGTGGATGCATGCTGTCTCTGCTCAGTAATGTATTCTTATAACAAGGCTTGCGATGGACCGCTGTATTAAAATATCCACTGGACAAATGTGATATATTAATGTCTAGGAAGGATATCACATTTTCAGAATAATTCAAAGTAAACATTTCGTTTTCATTTCAGTAAGTAAGGTATTTTAATTGTGTAATTTACATGTTCTAAGTAACCATGTAGTTATGAGTGTGTATATACCTTTTATGATTAATTGCCTAATTAACTCAACTGCTTTTAGAATTTGTATATATATATATATATGAGTTTTTGTGATTGACTATTCAGAGGTTTGAAAAAGCTGTAAGCGAAAGCGCTCACCCACAATAAACTAATTCTATCTTCATTGCCTTGTTCGATGGTTTTTGGGACTGAATAGTCTTATCGAGTGATACTGAATTTCATGGAACTGAATTATTGAGACTGAATATTCTTTTCGAGTGAAACTGAATTCCACGGACTTGTGTCATATTGACATTGATTTTTGAGCAGTGGTCAGTTTTGTGTTTATTCATCCATGGAGTGACAACCAGCATATCTTAACCACTGTGTCCAACTCAAACTATCATACTACCAATGTTCATTCAACCCAGGTTTATATAAGGAACCTAAATCGATAATCCATATTCTTTCCTTTTTATCTAAAAGTTCATGTTTAGATAAATTTTACAGCCTCCTACTGTTCACTACATCAATCCCCACAAACATAAATTGTGCAGATGTATGCTCCACTTTATGCTTGTAAAGTGCACTTCTCTGATGTTTACAGTTTATATCACTTAGGTGTACTGCTATTCTACTCTTAAGTGGCTTGGAGGTCTGTCCTACATAAAATTTCCCGCATTGATAAATGGCCATGTACACCACCCACTCTGTACGTCAAGTAATTAAGCATCTAATATCAAAAGCCCTTGGTGTATAGATTGATGTAAATGATTTGGTCTTTGTCACACTACCTCCCAACCGTACTGAATTACTCAGTTTTTACCGGGTTTTGGGGTCCAAATAATGGGGTGTCACGATTCCTGAGTGACCCCCCCTTCATTTCCAAATTTTTCCCAGCTTAGTTTCTTTTTATTTTTTTTTTTTTGCTTTTTGAGCTGACGTCATCATGTGTGTGATGACGTCAGCTCCATCAGGGCTACCAGCCTGACGGAATTGAGCTCAAGGGCTTACATTTCTGGCTGGCTCACTATTCACTGTTTGCAAGTGGGAAGTCCTGGGTACTGCTTTATTTATTGGTTTTGGTTTTATTTTATTTTGAATGGACTGGCTGCACTCGAGAAGGTTTTATTTTGAATGGACTGGCTGCCTGCACTTGCGAGCGGGAAAGGATTCTGGCTGCACTCGTCGAGAAGTAGGAAACTTGGTTTTATGATTTTATTTTGAATGCAGGGCAGTGAACAGAAATGTTTTATTTATTGATTTTATTTTGAATTGACTGGCTGCACAAAACTGGTGTGTGTGTGTGTGTGTGTGTGTGTGTGTGTGTGTGTGTGTGTGTGTGTGTGTGTGTGTGTGTGTGTGTGTGTGTGTGTGTGTGCAAGCAGGAAGTCCTAGGTGCTGTAGAGCGGTGAACAAAAACGTTTTATTGCAAGCAGGAAGTCCTAGGTACTGCTTTATTTATTGGTTTTGGTTTTATTTTATCTTGAATAGACTGGCTGCACTCAAGAGGGTTTTATTTTGAATGGATTGGCTGCCTGCACTTGCGAGTGGGAAAGGATTCTGGCTGCACTAATCAAGAAGTAGGAAACTTGGTTTTATGGTTTTATTTTGAATGCAGAGCGATGAACAGAAATGTTTTATTTTGAATGGATTGGCTGCACAGAACTGGTGTGTGTGTGTGTGTGTGTGTGTGTGTGTGTGTGTGTGTGTGTGTGTGTGTGTGTGTGTGTGTGTAGTGGAAGTCCTAGGTACTGCAGAGTGGTGAAAGGAAATGTTTTATTGCAAGTGGGAAGTCCTGGGTACTGCTTTATTTATTGGTTTTGGTTTTATTTTATTTTGAATGGATTGGCTGCACTCGAGAAGGTTTTATTTTGAATGCATTGGGTGCCTGCACTTGCGAGTGGGAAAGGATTCTGGTTGCACATGTCGAGGAGTAGGAAATTTGGCTTTATAGCTTTATTTTGAATGCAGAGCGGTGAACCGAAATGTTTTATTTATTGGTTTTATTTTGAATGGACTGGCTGCACAGAACTGGTAACTTGGTTTTATGGTTTTATTTTGAATGCAGAGCGGTGAACGGAAATGTTTTATTTTGAATGAACTGGCTGCACAGAACTGGTGTGTGTGTGTGTGTGTGTGTGTGTGTGTGTGTGTGTGTGTGTGTGTGTGTGTGTGTGTGTTTGTGCAAGCGGGAAGTCCTGGGTACTGGAGAGTGTGTGTGTGAAAATGCCCCAATTTAATCCACATGTTGGCTAGAGGTACTCAGGCTTAAACCCTGTACCTTGGGTACAAGGTAAAAAGAGCCTAAAGTCCCTAGCCACCACCACTTGTGAATTTATGCCTCATAGTTTTGATTTGTTCCTCATAAAATCTGTAGTTTTTAGGATTTTTGTGGCAAATCACTGAAGGACTGAATTCACTAAATAATGACAGGCATTTGATTTTCAACTTCATATTCTTCAGAAAATAAATAGTAACATAAAACCTTTTATTCTAGCAATTGTCTAAGTTTATAAGATCAGTATTTGGCTTTGTCCAGGTTTTCTGTGTTAAGAAGTTGAGAGCTATGTTGAGAAGTGAGAACTCACTCTTGTATTCCCCCATTATTGGCTTTGTCCAGGTTTTTTGTGCTAAGAGGTTGGGAGCTATGGTGAGAAGTGAGAACTGAATTCACTAAATGATAGCCATTTAAGTTTCAGTCTTCCTGTCTTTCAGGAAACTGCTGATTTTGCATAGTGGTATGTTGCTCTGCTGTAGTGCACAGGGTCCTGGGTTCAAGTCATGGCAGAGAAATGAATGGCAATAACACAACATTTTATTCTAACAACTTTCCAAACTTATACAAGCAATGTTTAAAATATGTCCCTGTTTTTTGGCCTTTTGCCCCCCCCCCACCGAAAAAACAATTAAATTGAAAATAAATGGGACAAGCTTATGGCTTACACTACTGTCATTCTATATATATATATATATATATATATATATATATATATATATATATATATATATATATATATATATATATATATATATATATATATATATATATATATATATATATATATGTATATATATATATACACACACACACACACATATATATATATATATATATATATATATATATATATATATATATATATATATATGTCTGGGTGGAAGTAGACTCTTATGATGGAAATGTTCTGAACTGAGCAGTTTTATCATTATTGGTTCATGCATTTTGTTTAATTGCCTACTGGAAAAATGTTCAAACAATAAATTTAAAATGCACTCTAACAAGTGTGCTGTATTATACAAGGAATATAATTTAATAAAGTCAGGAAGGTATATCAAGGAACACATGTATATGTTTCTTGTTTTGTGTGCAAGGGGGCAGTGATTTGAAAACAGCCCAAAGGTAATCTTTATCCACCACTGGCCAGATGCATTTTCTTTGGATGTGGTATGGGCTTCAATGCTGTTTCAATGAATGTGAGTTTCAAGGGCAGTGAAGTTGTAATGCCAAGTCTATTTTCATTGCAAGACAGTATTGCTTTGTTTAGCAGATGTCTATTAGTGTTTGTGCATTGTGCTATAAAATGTAAAAATAAAATCCAAATAATCATTGTAGAAGTAAAGCAGTATGCACACATTAGTGTTTATGGTAAATGGGGCAAAATAGCCAGGTAATGGGGCACTGGAATGGCTGCAGGAGGACTCTGGTGCCATATTTTGGTTGTCTGTGTTTCAGTTTGCGTTTGGAAGTTGACATTCCACAATTCCAATGGAGTGGGTGGGGTTACTTAATTATGTATGAAAATGTTATTTTAATCAGCATACAGATTTGTACCTATTTTTCATGGGCCTTGTCCAGATTTTTGAAGTTTCCAGGTTGTGAGGTATGTTTGTCACCACCCTGCAATATACACAATTGTCACAGCTATTACATCCCTTGACAACCTCACCTTTGTCATCTTCGTTATCCAAATCAATTTTCTTAAACCAAGATAATGTATCATCAATATTTTCCCCGTCGATAGCTGTATGAACAGCTATCTCCAAGGCACTGGTCAAAAAATTAATTGGTCTTTAGCACTTCCCAATATTTATCTATAATTCCTTTGATTTTGAATGAATTTGTGCCATAACTGGTAACAAACCTCAACGTAAAAGTCTTATTTTCATCAGATTCAATTTTGTCCGTAGCCACATCTCTCAGTACAGATTCCCTCTTTAGATTTAATGCCCTAGTTTTTTCCTTATTCACTTTGAATGCACTATGTCTTCTCTTAATAAACCTTTCACTCATTTTCTCTGCCTCTGTTTGAAACCCCAGATCTTCACTACAGATATGTCTTAATCTGTGAAATTGTGACTTAGGTATCTTTTCTATCATATGTTTTGGATGGCAGCTCTTTGCTTCTAACAAAGCATTTTTAGTGAAAGAGTTTCTGTATAAGCTGGTAACCATTGTCCCATCTGATATTTTTATAACATTAACATCTAAAAAATCAGTGTTATAAGGTTCAATCCTGTCCATAAATTTCAAATCAAATTAGTTGGAATTCAAATATCCAACAAACCCAAACCAACTCTCGACAGTTCCTGACCAAATGCCCCAGCAATCATCAAAGTAACATCACCACATAGTAAGTCTTTTCTTAAATGGATTCTTCTCACTATAAATCAAATCCCACTCTACAAACCCCATAAAGAGGTCAGCATAGATGGGAGCAAATGTAGTACCCATGGCTGTGCCCTTAACCTGCAAGTAGCACTGTCCAGCAAAATAAAAAACATTATGTTCTAGTACCAATCACAACAGGGTAATCAACAATTCTATGTGTTCAAATGAATAAACATCATATTCTCTTAACCAATGCCTCAATTCTCTAATACCCCCTTCATGAGGAATACTCGTGCATAAGGACTGACCATCCAAAGTTCAAAAAAAGCATCCATGGGTTATCTGCAAATCATTCATCAAACAAAGAAAGTCTTTTGAATCCTTCAGTCTAGCTCTGATCAGCTTCAATAGGGGTTTAAGTCGGTGTTCTAAATACATGGATAGGGGTTCATTCAAAGACCCTCTACCCAATACTATAGGTTGCCCAGGGGGGGCTATCTACTGATTTATGTATTTTGGGCTGTATGTAAAACTTTTGAGGTTTAGGATCATCCACTATAAGTTGTTTATATAAAAATTCTGATATCAGACCATCATTCATCATTTTTTAAGAGAACACCATCTATTTTTCTCTTACAATCCATTGTAGGATCAAGAGGTAGTTTAAAATAAACCCTACCATAATTTAATTGCCTCAAAGCCTCTTTAACATATTCAGAGGTTGTCCATAATATAGTAGCCCCACCTTTATCTGCATTGACTGCCACAGTTTCTCTATTGTTTTTTAACTGTGTCAATGCCTGTCTCTAATTTACTTAAATTATCCCCATGGCTTCTGAATAAAACACACTGCTGTATGTATAAGTCATGCAATACCATATATTCAAACATTTTAACCCTAGGATGATAGGGTGGATGAAAATTGGATTTTCTAACACGAAAAGCAGAAGTTGATACATTTCATCTCCATTTTTAGAACTAAAAAAATATTTTAAGTTCAAACTTCTACAGAAACGTTTAACATCCATGGAAATTACATATTCAGAAAAAAAAATTAGAGGGTACATAGCCAAGACCTATATTAAGTACACTTATTTCATTCACAGTTACCTCATAGTCACTCAATTAACAACCAAATTGTACATCTCACTTTCTCTTTCCATCACATCCTGACCAAGTCCCTGAATGTTTGTTCCATGTTGCCCCCTGATCTGTCTCCAATGTTTTCTTCCTCCTCTCCTAAAGGGCCCCCTTTGCCCCTAGATTTTTTATTCAAAGGAGATGTAATTTCCAAAGCAAAATCTGCTTCCATATCAGTACTGTGTGGATTTGAAGAGAAATCAGACGTACTGGAGTCAGTAGTATTGAACCCACGAGAGGGCTTTAAAATGGATTTATTTCTTTTCTGCTTCATTCTAGGTTGCTTATTGGTGTTATCAGAAAATTGCATTACTCTTTTAGCAGATTTCCATGAGAAAACAGTGTTATTTTTAACATCTTCTATGTCCCTGCTGAATTTCTTCAACTTGCGATTTTTAACTTCATTTTCAAACCCATTTACTTCTTTCAAATATCTATTATACAGCCTATCGGAGGCCAATTCTTGCTCATACTGCTGTATATTCTCAAGACTGGAATCCAATTTACTTTTAACATTCACCAGAGAATGCTCATAGTACTAAATTAGCAACTCAATAAACAATTTAGAAGCTGTGGGTTGTATTAAGCACCACTTACTCATGAATTCCATGTCTTCCTTCCCCACCCCAGGTTCCAAATAAACTCGTAGGCCATGCGGTGCTATGTCGGCCCCTATATATGCCTTCAACAGTTTAATATGCCACACAGTTGACAGAAAATTTTTAGTTTAAATAGTTAAATCTTTAAAAATATGCTCCATTTCTGTAATACAACTCACATCCATGGCCGATCTTGCCACATTAGTAGTATTGTGGCTCTCAAACCAAGCTACATCATCTTTATCTTGGGATAACTTGCAAATAAAAGCTCGAAGGTCGCTTCCTGTAGCCATAATATTGTGTCTGTTCTCTAGAAAATACACTGAATGAATGTTCTGAAGTCGCAGAAGCAGCACTCAATAACAAATACTTCAAACACATCAGCTGGTACATGCAACTATCCAAACAGTGCACGGATAAAACCCAGATACACAATCCCAAAATCCAGCACTCAAGAAACAAATCCACCAAGCCTTATATTGTTATATTAGGGCAAGAAAATGGCTACACACATAAATATAGTGTGTTAAAATTCATTTAATGCAGAATGAACATCTGAGCAGTATAAGGAAAGCAAAGATCTGGCTGTAACACAGACCGGTTTCGACCTCTGGCATAGTCAGTGTCAATAAGAGTAACCTAACCCATCACCTTCTTATAATCAAAACTTAAAATGATACTATCCATAATATACACAATAAAAATAAAAAATAATAAAAAACAATAAAGTGATGCATAAAATATATCAAACTACATCTAAAATGGAGCAATAAATCATAACTTTGGTAATATAATAGTTTGAGTTAGACACAATGGTTAAGATGTTTAAAGTTATAATGATTTATTGCTCCATTTTAGACGTAGTTTGATGTTTTAAATGAAAATTGTATAATATGTTGGAGCTTTTCTCTCCGGGCCTCCGCTAAAAAAGGACTCTTCAGCTCAGTCGGACAATCCCAGTCAACAAATGTAAAATACATAAATAATAAATAAATATGTATAGATATATATATATATATGTATATATATATATATATATATATATATATATATATATATATATATATATATACATATATATATATATATATATATATATATATATATATATATATATAGTTACCTATAGACATTTTAACTTGCCAAACAGAAAACATTATGCAACACCATAACAACATGATACAGTGGGGATCAGAGAACCTATCACGTCCCCACACCAGTGCGAACTCAGAGTTGGTATATATGTTTAGTGAGGGGTGTATACTTTCCTGCCTCCAAAGAAAGTTTTACTTATTTGTTTTACTTTATGGCAGGGTGCTGATCAAGCAGTTGTGTTTGATCAATTGCCATTCGATATGTTGCATTTTTGAATTTTTGCTATATATATATATATATATATATATAGTTCCCCTTTATAATCTCGAAATACTGAAATCTCGAATTTCAGTATCCTGAGACCATAAAGGGGAATTTTTAAAATAGGAAAAGTGCATAATCGCAAATTCAAATATCTCAAATTCGTGGTAATGGCTTTATGCTTCGTTACGTGAGGTGTTTTGTGTGCATGGTGTATGGTGTCATGTGTGGATTTAGGTATGATTTAAAGTAAGTGAGTGTTTTGTAAGGGTTTTGGGTAGGAGTCTGAATGTATGTGAGTTTGTAAGTTGTACGTGTGGGTTAGGGTAGGCAGGTGAAAGTATGAGTGTGCAAGTGTTGGATGTGTTGGTGTTTGTATATGTGTGATGTGTGTGTGTGTGTTTGCGAGGGACTGTAGAATGTCTGGGTGTGAGTTTCCTGTCTTTTCCTGTTTGTGCGATCTCGGAGTTAGTGTATATAAGTGGGAGGGTGTGGAAGGTTGTGGGGGAGTCCAGGGGGTCTTTCCCCCCTCCTTCTATGTAGTGTAGGTGTGCTGATTTCTGTTATTGTGTTTGTGTATGTTTTGTTGTTTGATTTGTTGGAGTGTGGATAGGATAGTGTATGTGTTGTGTGGTGTATGGTGTGTTAATGTTCACGATTTTGTATTTCGCGGTTTTGGGGTTTCGGGATTTTGAGCATTCTACTTTATGGTTTCGAGCTACTGAAATTCGAGATTTCGGTATTTTGAGATTATAAAAAGGAACTATATATATATATATATATATATATATATATATATATATATATATATATATATATATATATTGGTCATAGGTAACTCATCAAAACTAACCTTCATCGAACAGTGTCTTTTGAATACAATAAATCAAAACACAAAGTTCTATAAAACAGAACAAATCAATTTTTTTACATTTTTTGTGTTCGTCACCCCCCCCCCCCCAATAAATTATACATACCAGTTCTGAGATAGCACAATTCCAAGGAATGGGTAAAAGTACTTACCCTGGCATTCTACAGTCTTGACAAAAAAGCAGACTTCATGCATTCTCCCTTTGATGTGCATTTTATTTGATCACTTGGATTCTCAGTAAGAGTGCATTTCAACCTCATACATACATAGACTTACAGACACATCAGTGACTTTTTCATTAAAGTTCACAAATTCTAAAATGTTTTAACATTCTGGTAAGCAACATTTTTACTCCTTAGGTGTAGTCTGTGACCTATCGTATAAATTCCCAAGTACTCCTCTGGTCAGTGCACAGGGAAATGCAGAGAAAAGGACAGCATGTGATTCAGAAACAACTGCTAATAACAGCTATAGAGGTGATGCATTATTATGGCTAAGCATTTACCTGGTGAGCAGAGCATGCACAAATGCGTCATAAGGCATGAATAACAGTGCTGATACAGTTCAAAACAGACATACTCACTACTCCCTTGAAAAGGTGTACAGTGTGTTTCCTATATGCTAACACTCCAGACCCAAACATCATATGTTGGTGTGGTGCTCAACATGCCACCGGAATGCCTGCCATAATAACAAGCTGCTTTTCAAAGCACCATTCATTTCATGGCATCATGGGACACTGAATGTCTACTGAGACATGTGATCCTGTTTATCATCTGCATTTATCAGTACTGTTAACAAGATTCTCTCCAAATTATGAGTGGTTTAAAATAAAGGTATCTCTAAATCTTTCCTTATTCAATTTTCTTCAGTGTAAGATATTAGTAACTATAAAATAACATGTTCTGCAGCATATTCTATTTGATGGCCACCTGACTATCCTTTATTAAATACAAGTGACCTGAAGGAGAGAACACTTTTGTTCTCTTTTGGGTTTTTTTTCCACAGCTGTCAGTATTACCCCATTGCGTGTGGATTATAAACATAGCCATTAATCAGATGTCGCATACAATCAACCTCTTTTAGTTTCTTGTCTAGTCTATAGCAGTGTAGGGGCAGATATGGAGTGAATCAAATACAACATTATTATCCTAGTGCTGGACTGATATCCACACAAGCTAGTGTGACTTTAGACTGTGGCCAGTTAAGATGGGCTTTATTAAGCACATTAGGCCACTTTGCTTATATTCATCCTCTCTGAAACATTGGATAAGTAACCGTTCTCACTAGGTAAAATGAAAAGACGTTCCTTTTCTTCTGCTTAAGTTCACACTATACGCTGACCTCAACAAAAGACTATTGCATACCAGACTGTAATCTTTCCCAAACAAGCTGTATTATATCACTTTTTTTTTTTTTATGTTTTCATCTTTATTAACTATTTATACTAGCTAACCTCCATGCTATTACAGAATTATATTTTTTTCTGTCAAGGCTGGGCTTGAAAAGCCTTGATGATCTTATTGCAGTTCTCTTTTAGATCTTGGTTTCTCACTGAAGACTGCACTAGAGGAGGGTGCAGTGAATGCAATTGCTGCATTTTTTAATTAAATAAATGGAAGTTGTATATACCTTTTGCTGATCTGAACTCATTTGTTGTCTTTATAAATATGGGTTTATGACAAATGATGAAATGACATTTGACTGAATCTCAGTACAGTGAAAACCAATAGTTGAAAACTTATTTTGACAAATTACAATTATTTTACATGGAGGATAGATCCACTCTATATCCCCCTACATAAATATACTAATTCCACGGTTGTACAACTTCAGAGAAAACAGAAAAGAAAACACACAGTAAATCACCATTGAGACACAAATAGAAGCCACAGTTACAATGATGCCATACAACTGCCACCAATTGCCATGTTGAGAATTGACTAGGCAAATGTGTTTATATTTTCTACATATTTCCATGTCTATTATAGATATATGTGTAATTATAAAATCACAGCATTCAAATAGGTCAGATGTCAACCAAATAAGCAGTTAACAAAATGAGTTTTCAAGATTCAAATTCAGTGTTTTCGGATTTAGCAAAATGCTGTTCAGCAAACTAAAGGGATATCAAATATATAATAATAGTGCATACAGCTGAATTGTTGAATGGATGGTTTACTGACAATGAGGAAAGTGTCACTACCTAATCAAATTCGTGCTTTATTGCTTTTTGCTATATCTATTCAATTTCAGGCAACTATTGCATTTAATTGGGGGTTTAACTTTTTTTGGTGTTGTACAACTGTGAAGTAAGGGTGTGTGAGGGTGAAGCTCCCATATTTGAGTGTGAAGTCCCCTCATGTATGACATTTATGATTTTATGTGGGTAGAGATGATTACTACAACAAAGCTTGTAAGCAGCCTGTAGTAGCTGTGTGTGTGTGTACACTTGTGTTCAGGTGTGTATAAGTGCTACAGGTAAAGATTATGTACATGTTCAATGAACTGTCTGGGGTCAATGCTAGAAGCGTTAATAATACAGTGCATCAGTATTATATATGTGTGTGTATATATATATATATATATATATATATATATATATATGTAATCATATATGTGTGCATACATACACACACACACACACACACACACACATATATGTATACATATATATATATATATATATATATATATATATATATATATATATATATATATATATATATATACTTTTCACATACATATATATATATACATATATATATATATATATATATATATATATATATATATATATACAAATATATATATATATATATATATATATATATATATATATATATATAAATAAACACACACACACACACACACACACACACACATATATATATATATATATATATATATGTATATTATATATGTGTGTACATATATATATAAATATAAACATACACACGCACATACACACATACATATATATATATATATATATATATATATATATATATATATATATATACATATTTGTGTCTGAGGGTGTGTGTGTGTGTGTGTGTGTGTGTGTGTGTGTGTGTGTGCTGATCCTCCCACACCCCTTTCTAATTACAAATACTCACTCTGAAACTGCATAGTCCCCAGGGAAAGGGAATATTCCCTTAACCCAGGATTTCGATCTCATGCATGTTAACCATCAATTCCTTTCAACCAAATGGTGTTCACCAAACAGGTGTCAACATTGTGTATGTTCGATCTCTGGTGCCAGTCTGGTATAGATATACATATTTGTTAACCGGGTATGTCCAACTGGGCCAGGGGCCTGTTTTCAGCGAAGACCCGAGGAGAAAAAGTCCACAGTAGTACACCACAACAAACAAGGCATAATATAAAGCAATCAATAGTACAATACAATCATAGTACAGTAACAAGCTATAATACAATGCAAGGTCCCATTGTCAGTGCAGACCTGCAGAGAAAACTCCACAGTAGTACACTACAACAAAGAAGCCATAAATATAATGCAGTCAATAGTGCAATATAATCATAGTATAATAACAAGCAAGAATACAATGCAAGTAACAGTACAATGCAACTTCTGGGTATTTTTAGATCCTAAAAACAAATTAAAATAAGGACATAAGAAGATCTTATGAGAAAAAGTAATAGAAGTGGGAAAAATAATTAACCTGGAGAGTGGCAGGAGCACAGCCAATGACTGGTAAGGTGTTCCATTAGGAGTGATTTGAACTGATTGTGAATGGAGTTTTTTGCTATAGTCTCTGGAACAGTGTCCCAGAGTTTGGCTATTATGTTTGAATAGAGGGAGTCACCATGATAGCTGTGGGAATTGGATACCTTTATTAAACGTTTGTTGTAAAATCTGAGAGATCTAAGATTAGTACTAGGTTGAACTAAATAGGAGATGGCAGGGCAGTTGCTGGGATGGTAGATTATTTTGTGAGCTAAGGTTAGTTGAATGAGTGATAAAAGGTTGAGGAGCTCTAGCCAGTTTAATTGTGGAATAGTGGAGCAGTAGTGATATATGTGGGGAGATTAGTGACAAATTTAGCATTCTTATTGTAACATGATTTTAGGTTGCTGAGGTCCGATTTTCGAAGATTAGTGAACATGAGAGAGCCATACAGAAGTGTGGATAGCAGTGGCTAGGCTGGTGTTCAGAGTTAGGTATGGGTTGGCCCTGTATAGTTTGCCTAGCTTGATGTGGACTTTTTTGATAGTTTGGGCAACATGTATATCAAATTTGTGGTCATCATCTATGGTAACACGTAAAAGTTTAGTGGGATTTGTGGGGACTATTTTGGTTCCATTTGCGGGGACGATTGAGACAGGGAGCTGGGAAGGTTTGGCGTTTTTGTTACTGAAAAATAGAAGTTATGTTCTTACCATAACGTTCCATGTTAGTTGTCTTCTTCTCGCCTTCTTCTTGCTGGATGGGTTCGGAGCCGACCTCGGCTCCGACTCGGCCACTCTAAAAGCTCGAGAGTTGGTTCCACCGGCTCGAGGCTCCCCTTATATCCCACAATGCTAGGCGTGAGTTACCTCAGATCTCGTTTGTAAGCTAGGCCCAGCTTATAATAGTAGCAGAATAACTAGAAACAAAATCCACCTCTATAAACAAGGGTGAAGAGAAGGGTGACCTACATCCTGATCTAGGAAATATGCACAGCAGAGCATATACCTAAAGTAAAGAGGTGGTAGAAAGAGAGGTCACAATCAAACTCCTCTAGGTCTGTCCAGGCCAGGGGGAAGGAGGGTGGGACGCAAGAAGAAGGTGAGAAGAAGACAACTAACATGGAACATTATGGTAAGAACATAACTTCGATATGTTAAGTTGTCTATCTCGCCTTCATTCTTGCTGGATGGGACCGTCCTAGCACCTTGTCCTGGGTGGCCTAACGGAACAGACTCTTGAGAACAGTGGAACCAAAGTTAGCTCTATGCCTAGAAGCTAAATCCAACTTATAATGAGAAATGAAAGTGTGAGGAGTAGCCCAAGTAGCAGCTGCACAAATGGTGTCAATAGGCAGTCTGTCTTGGAAGGCTATAGAAGTAGCCAAAGCTCTGGTAGAATGGGCTTTAGGTTTGTTAGGCAGCTTTTGGTGTCTAATTTCATAAACAAGGGAAATCAGAGATGTTAGCCATCTAGATAATGATACCTTTGAAACTGAAAGTCCCTTTCTGCCTTCTGCATAAGAGACAAACAGCTGGTCAGATTTTCTGAATTGTTTGGTTCTATCCAAATAGTACCTTAACTGACGATGAACATCTAGCCAATGCAATTTTTGTTCAGACCTGTTAGAATATTCTGGAAAAACACAGGAGGTCAATGCTTTGATTTAGGTTAGACGAGGCTATCTTTGGTAAAAAAGGCGGGTTGGTTCGTAAGATACCCTGTCCTTATGGAACAACAGATAAGGAGGTCGACAGCTGAGTGCATGAAGTTCTGAAACTCTTCTAGCTGAAGTAATAGCTACCAGAAAGAGTGTCTTCCATGATAACAATTTTAAAGAACAGGAGGGTGCAGGTTCGAAAGGGGAAAGAATCAACGAACTAAGAACTAAATTTAGGTCCCAAGGAGGAGGAGGATTTCTTATAGGAGGTCTGAGTAGAAAAACTCCCTTCAAAAGGCTTTACAAAGCTTGTGGGACATGATAGCAGACTCTGAAATGCCCACATGAAAGTTAGAAATAGCTGCCAATTGAACTTTAAGAGTAGAAGGAGATGAACCTGCATGGAAGAGTTCAGCTAGAAAATCAAGGACCATTTGGATGGAAGCAGTGAAAGGATCTATGTCCTTTCCTTGAGCCCAATAGGCGAAACGTTTCCACTTACTCAAATAAATCTTCCGAGTGGAAGATTTATGGGAAGCTATCAAAATATCTCGGACAGAGTGAGATATTTGAGGAAGCCTGGCTAAGGTTGGAATTGGAGGAACCAAGCAGTGAGGTTCAGAGAGGGAAGGGAGCGATGAAACTGACCCAACTGATGGATCAAAAGATCTGGAACTAGGTCCAGATGCCAAGGTCGCTCCAACAGAAAATGATGTAGAAAGGGGAACCAAACCTGTCGAGGCCAGTAAGGAGCAATGAGGATCAAGGAGGCCTTCTGAGCGATAGCTTTCTGTATCACCTGAGAGATTAGTGGGAAGGAGGAAATGCATACAGAAGTCCCGGGGCCAAACTTGGACTAGAGCGTCTCTGCTGGGCTGGCCTGGTAAAGGAATAGGGTGAAATAATCTCTGCACTTGCTGTTTTGGGAGTAGCAAAAGGTCGCAGCAAGGCTGACCCCACTTGAGAAAAATTTCTCTCACAACAGAGTCTTTCAGAGACCACTCGTGAGGCATGAGGATAGCTCTGCTCAATTTGTCCGATTTGATTGGACTTCCGGGATGTGCGTTGCTATCAGAAACAGCTGAGAAGAAATCACCCATTGCCACAGTCTGAGTGCTTCTCGACACAGGGGGTAGGACCTGGTTCCGCCTTGTTTGTTGATATACCACACTACAGACATATTGTCCGTCTGGATTGCTATCGTTCCCAAGGGAAGAGAGTCTTGAAGGGCTTGCAACGCTAAAAGCACTGCTCTCATCTCTAGAACATTTATGTGCAAGTGGCATTCGTCTGGTTGCCATGTGCCCTGGACAGTTCTGCCCTGATAATGTCCCCCCACCCAATCAGGGAGGCGTCCGTTGTCAGAGTACCAACCGGAGGAAGGGACAAAGGGTCTTCCCAATAAGAGCTGAGGGAAGACATCCACCACAGAAGATGATTCCTGCATGTCTGCGTAATCATAATGGTGTGGGACATCGGAAGTTGCTGGTATGACCATTGCGTGAAGAGCATCCATTGAAGGATTCTCATGTGGAATCTGGCTAATGGAAGCAGAGGTATGGCAGCCGCCATAATCCCCAACGCTTTCAGAACTAACCTGGCTTTGATTCTGTTGCTGCTGAAGAGGAGCGAGACCAGTTTGTGTATGTCTGTTATTCTCTGATCTGTTAGTCTCGCAGACATGTTGACTGTGTCTAGATTTGCGCCTATGAAGGTAATAGTACGACAAGGCGACAAAACAGACTTTTCGCAATTTATTGAAATGCCTAAATTTTGACAAATCACGAAGGTGTAGTCCCTGGCCATTAGAAGAAGATGCTTGGTGGGAGCTGTGAGGAGCCAGTCATCCAAATATGGAAACACCTGGAATCCTTGACGTCTCAGGTGAGAAGCTACCACTGCCATGCATTTGGTAAACACCGGGGGCAGTGGTGAGACCAAAGGGCAGGGCCCTGAATTGAAAATGACTGGTTCCCAGCCTGAAGCGGAGGAATCTTCTGGGCGTCTGTTCATTTTATGTGATAATGCGCATCCTGAAGGTCTATAGAGCACATCAGTTTCCCTTTCCCAAAGGGGAAGGATGGACTGCAGCGTGACCATCCGAAATCTTGTTTTCTTGACTGACTTGTTCAAGATACTGAGATCCAAAATTGGTCTCCAGTCCCTGTTTTCTTTGGAACTAAAAAGAACCTGGAGTAGATTCCGGATCCTTGCTGGTCTGCTGGAACTGGCTGAATTGCTCTTTTGCAAGCAGCTTTGAAATTTCCAAAGCTGCAAGATCCCTTTGAGCAGGTGGAACATCTGGAAGGGATTTTTTTGATTGGTTTGGAATGCGAGCGAAGGGAATGGAATAGCCTTGAGGAAATGATGGACTGTACCCATTTGTCTTGAGTCAGGGATAGCCAGGCTTCTGGGTACAGTGACAATCTTCCCCCGACTGCCTCCGAAGGTGGGCAGTCGGGCAACACCTCAGGGAGGCTGAAAGGGCTTATCAGAGAAGGGTTCTCGATTGCCCTGGTTCTCGGACCCCCTGCCTCTAGGCGGCGTCTACCATTGTTGTTCCCCCTCTGCCTCTGGCGGGAACCGACTCTGTCGTCAGGCAAAGTCCCTTGAGATTGCTTGGAACCACATTTTCCCACTTTTCTGGCCTTTGGGGTAAGGCCTAGAAGGAGTAGAAAACAGGACTCCGGCGGCAGAAAGAGTCTTGCCATCCGTCTCGCACCTAGTCAAGGTTTCTTTCACTTGAGGACCAAAGAGATGATCCATCAAGCGGGGAATTAGTGAAAGACGTTTTAAAGGGTCCATAAAGTTGCATAGCTGCATCCAGGCATGCCTGCGTGAGGCTACACCTGTCCCTGCGGCCCTGCTCGCTCCATCAGCTGCATACGAAAGGGCGCATGGAGGAGTTAGCTATGGAGTTCAGGGTAGCCAGCTGAGTGTTCATCTTGTCCTGAAAACCCACAGCTGTAGGATCCTTCAACATGTCACTCGCTTCTTTGATCAAGTCTCTTTGAAGGCAGTAAAATGGCATAGGTAGTTCAGCGACGCATTGCAAAGGTCGCTGATGAGAACATCCGCTTCCCGTACCTGTCCATAGACCTAGATTCCTTGTTAGGTGGATGGACAGGCACTGAAGGATCAGCTAGTTCCTTCTTAGTGGCAGCAGCAACCACCATAGCATCCTCCGAGACTCCCTTGGTTCAAAATTGTTTATCCTCTGGTGCCGTGATAAACTTTGAGGGTCTCCTGGGGTGGGGTCCACTGAGTCAGGAGCCGTCC
>NC_056737.1:934843576-934846076 GCF_019279795.1 Protopterus annectens
GAACGCTTAAAATAGCAAATGCTGTACAATCGACCCTAAAATGTCGAAACAGCAAAATGCCGAAAACACGGAACGGCACATTTTTTTCCCCGGGAAAAAAAATCGCTGCTCCATAAAAAAAAAAAAAAACACAAACACAAAATAAAGTGGGGGGGCTGTGCCTCCCACACCCCTCCTACTTAAATATACCAACTCCAAGATCACACCATAGTGGAGGAAATGGCAAAGTCCCAAAAATGGTCCAGTGATTTCTTTTCCTGGGGAAAAAAATCTGTGTTCCGTGCATTCGGGATTTCGCCATTCTGAACAAAAAGGCTCAATTAAACAACATTTGCTATTTTAAGTATTCGCTATATGTGGGTCTACTGTCTACTTCACATCAAAATACTAAAATCTCAAAACCCATAATACCGAGACCACAAGTTTGAAAACTCATATGACTGAAACTTCACATAATACTGACTTTTAAAGTTCTGAAAACTTGAAAACAGACATGTATTGTACCAAAATGTGCAAACGTTACATTAACTGCTTATTAAAACATAAACTCACCATAAGCGCAGTACCAACTCTCACCTAAACCCTGCCCACTAACCAATACCCACGTATTTATAAGAAATCCCACTGAATATTCATGGAGATATCTGTACCACCCCCATGAATATTTTATTTATTTTTTTTATTTTACATTTGTTTACTGGAAAAGTCCGACTGAACACAGGTCCATTTTCAGTGCAGGCCAGAGAAAAAAGCTCCAGAAAAAAATACATACAATACACAAATCAGACAGTAAGAGATCAACAAGGTTTATACAATGAATAGAAGTTGTAACATAATAGAATGCTATAGAATACTACATAGTAAACAAGATGTGAAACAGCATTTAGTTCATAGTAAGTATGTTGAATATTACCAACATTCTTGTTAACAATTCTACAATAAAATCACTGAGAGTTTTTCACAGTTACATTCATATATTAAGTACAATATTAAGAGTTTTACCCATATCATAAGTTTATGATGTAGTAGGGTCTTAGCTTATCTTAGTACTAATTTTGTGGTGCATGTGTTTTTGAAACTTATTGAGGTGGTTAGTACTAATAAATAGAGAAAGGTTTGTGAGGCATATCGGTTAGCCTGGAGTGTAGTGTGTGGAGTATGCATTTACCCTAACGAGTCACAGTAGCATAACCAGGTATTCCTATAGTGTGTTTTAGGAGTTTCTTAAACTGTGAGTTGGAACTTACGGATGTCAGTTGGCTAGGAAGGGTATTCCAAGCTTCAGAAATCAAATAACTGAGGAGGGATTTCCCTGCATCATTATTATGCTTGATGACATCTAGGCAGTTTGGGGTAATGGATCTTAAGGCTCTTGTTGTAGAGTATGGGATAATTAGGTTTTTGAGAGCTGGAGCTTTAGTTGGGTTGTAATAAAGTTTGTGCGCTAAAGACAACTGATTGAGTTTCAAGAGATGTTAGGTCTAACCAGTTTAGTTGTTTGAGAGCTACACAGTGATGAGACCTATATGGTGTCTCAGTGGCAAACTTAGCAGTCTTGTGGTAGCAACATTCTAATTTCTGTAGGTCGGATTTACGGAGCTGGGTTAGAATTCAGGAGGCGTAGAGGTGGGTAGATAGCAGGTGTGTCCTGGCAATGGTGGTTTTGGTGTGTTTAGTGAGGAATTTTTTGTTCCGGTAGAGGAGACCAAGTTTTTTTGTGCACTTACCTGACAGTTAGGCCTATATGAATGTCGAATTTTAGGTTGTTATCTATTTCTACACCTAATAGTTTGGTATGAGAGGTAGGAGTGATAATGATTTTGTTTGACATGATGTCAAGTTGACAAGATGTAAAGTTGTCACTTGGGGGAGGGGATCTACTGGGACTGAAGAGGAGAAGTTTTGTTTTATTAGGATTTAGGATAAGCTGGGCATTACTGAACCAGGTCTCAGCTAATGAGAAGGAGTGTTGGGTTATGGAGTGAAGGTCTGCTAGTGTGTGGGATGAACATATGAGGGTGGTGTCATCAGTGTACTGCATTACTGAGGCATGGGAATGGAGGATGAGAGCTGATTGGTGAAAAGCGAGAAGAGCAGTGGGCCCAATACTGATTGAGCCTTGAGGGACTCCCAGTGATACTGGGAGGAGAGGGGATAGTTGGTTCTGCCATTTTACTGCTTGTTGGCATTCTGACAGATAGCTTTTAAACCATGTGATAGGTGAGGTGGTGATGTTTAGGGAGGATAGTGTTTTAAGGAGTCTATTATGGTTGACCATATCAAAGGCTTTGGACAGATCTAAAAAAGTGGCAGAAACTAGTAGTCCATTGTTTCTGTGGTGGTTGACTATGTTTGAGAAGGATATTAGAGCTGTGTTAGTGCTGTGGAAATATCTAAAGCTGTGCTGATGTTTGGTTAGGATATTGCTTTGCAGCAAGTAGTGGATTAGTTGGGTATGCATTATTCTTTCTAGTATTTTTGATAAGGGTGATAGAACAGC
>NC_056737.1:934851076-934861076 GCF_019279795.1 Protopterus annectens
AAAGGGTTCCCTTTTTCTACATCTTGTTCTCTTCTTCTCTCTCTTACAATTAAACTCATGCACAATGACTACCCACCTCTTATACAGAAATTAACTTTAAAAGCAGCTTTTCAGTCTCAGATATAATATAAAGGGGGCCCTCACAGTGGAAAGACTTAACTTCATCCAAGTATTAGCAGAATGGAATTTGAGGAAGATTGACCCACTAACTGGAATCACCAGCCTGTAGAAATCTGCAATGAGACTAGCTACACCTCATTTAAATATAAACATACCCATCTCAAAACTACCTGCACCTGTCGTTACTTTTAGGAGAGGGAGCAATTGCAGATGCCGATCTCATTGTCACCTGCTACAAACAACAGCTGTGGTATTCTGACTGTACTTTAAAAAGCAATTATGGAACCGGTAATAAATATACCAGAATCAACAAATCTGTGTAAAACTTATAATTGTATCTTCTGTTTTATTCATTGAAATGCCTAACATTACAAGCTGAGGTAACAATTGTGAAATATAAATGTATTTTAATACACCATAAACTTTTGCGAAATCTAAAGTTGCCTTGTTCTACTTTCACTTCTAATGTTCTACTACCATTGTACGTGCACAACAGAATCATGTCTGAAAAGGGTCAATGAATCAGTCTACTTATTGAGTTAATGAATCAAAATAAATATTAAATAAATGAATGCTAAGGTATAGTTGAAGGCATACCCTCATCTGCTGTGAAACTATAGAAACAACTCTGTGGTTGAAAAAACTGAGTGCACAAAACGAATAACTAGTAATCCACACCACACACCCAGTCCAGCACACTGGTCCCAATAAAGGCAAAGTTGTCACACCAAACAATAACCAAAAAATAAAATGCATGTCATGTATTTGACTGTACACACACAAGATTAAGCGCTTTCATTCCGCACAGGGAACTTCATCAGAATACTTGACCAGACGTGATAAGCATTTAAATAATACCTTCAATTACCAAATTGAAATTACCAAAAGAAAGAGCTTAATCTTGTGTGTGTACATTCAAATACATTACATTACATTTTATTTTTGGTTATAGTTTGGTGTGACAACTTTGCCTTTCCTGGGACCAGTGTGCCGGACTGGGTGTGTGGTGTGGATTATTAGTGGTTCATTTTGTGAGCTCTGAGGTTGAAGCAACTCAGAAAAAAAAAATTAAGAGCTTCAGTGACCAGTGAGACAAAAATAGCTGTTAAAACAATAACAACGTTTTGATTAAATTTATTGACTAAATGTGCACATAAACAGTTTAATTAGATCATATGGCACCCACAAGGAAAGTTCCACAGGACAGAGAAAAATAATAGTAGAGGAATAGCTTTATCGTTCACGAAGAGAGTTTTACTAAGAATTATTCATTGACCCATTTTGTAAAAACAAAGATAGATTCTTCTCTTGTTTCCTCCAGAGAAATGCACAAAGCATCCAGTTAATAACTTTACTACATGAAGCCAATAATCCAAAAATAATTTTTATTGGGAAGAAGACACAGCAAAAAGCTCTTTTGCCTTACCCTCACAACTTTCAAGGGAGATCCAGAGTAAAGAAGAACAGTGCACATTACAATAAAATTAACTAAAAACATCTCTGATTAATTGCTAAGGCAATTAGCTAACTCAGGTACTGAGTATAAAAATGGATTTGTATTTAATGTACTAAAAACTTCCAAGAGACATCTTGATTTATGCCTAATATAATAATAGTATTATATTTTAAAATAAAGAGTTTACACATAGTTTAAATAATACAATTTCCATATAATCTGCCATAAATAACTTTATCAAAGTCCTCATATTAAAAATGAACTCAGTCATACCAAAGATATGTAGTGGAACAAAATATTGTGAAAATGGACTATTACTTTCATGAATTATTATATCCTGTAAATTCTTTTGAATGCAGACTCTAACCATTCTTTTTACTTGATTTATATGCTATATTTCACAAGAACATGGTGTACACTATATTCACTATCATATGTAAAATTCAGTGTAAACTTCATTCTAGTAATGAAACATTCTTTCATGTTCCAATCCATGCATATGCTTGCAAACAATGTACCTCTGAAAGGATCTGATACTAAAAGATATATGTTTGCAAGCTTATTATTCACAGTTTTACACTGTCTTGATAACAGATTCAAATGTAGTAATGAAACAAAAGTTAAACACTTACCATAATAATAGATCTGTAAGAGGAGATTTGTGACGCTCAATCGGCATCAGACCTCATACCATCAAACACCTAAGTGTTTGAAATGCAAATAATCAAATGCACAACAAAACAAAAATATCATTTTTGCAGAGGGCAAGCCCCTTGCAACCTACTCTAATAATTATACATACAAACTTGGAGATAATGCTACAGTGAGAAAAAGGCAAATTTCCCAAACCCTGCTGTTCTGAGATCTCAATCAATAGCCAGTACAGCTGATTTTTGATCAGCTGTGTCAGCTTTTTCACCAGTCAATGAAAGTAAACATCGAATAGGCATATATATATATATATATATATATATATATATATATATATATATATATATACATATATATAGATACATATATATATATATATATATATATATATATATATATATATATATATATATATATATATTCCATAAGGGGGTAGGGACATCTGCTATAACAATGGACAATGCAGGAAAAATCTTGTCAAATGAAGCCAATAAGGGGTTATGATAAAGAGTCTGACCTTTCTTGGCCTTCTAGATGGATTTCATCATCAAAGAAAGAGAAGGAAAGTGTAAAGGAAGCCAGAGGGCTTTTAGTGGATCAGGGCATCTCGGAGCTGACCTCCTGGAGCTGGAATAATTGTGAAGAAACTGGTGCATTTGGCACTGGTTCAGAATTCAAACAGGTCACTCTGAGGCTTCCATGATAAAAAGAAACCCTTGAGAAACAGAGTGGATGAGAGTACCACTTGGGAGCATTACAAAGCAGATACACAGTCTGTATGCAAAGGAATTAGCCTTCTTAGAATGTAATTGACAATCAGGAACTGGTGGAAGAATAGGGTTTAAAAAATTTGCTCTTTCTCCACTGTAGTCTTAAGGCAGTACTGAAGGGCAAATAAAGTGAAGAGAAATGCCCACATCTCAAGGTCATTGATGTGAAAACTGAGCTTCTCCAGTTACAAAGATATGCTTAGAGCACCTGCCCTTTGTAGTTCCTCACACTGCCGGGCAAAAACATACAAACTTAATAATATTTATAGAACTGGGAGTTGAAACCAGTTACTTTTTGCCAGATTATCTGTAATAGTCCACCATTGCAGATGACACTTGCAGATTGAGACACGGAATCTTCAGTTTTATGACCATTGTAACTGAAATGTCCACTGCAGGATAATCATGAGAAGCCTGGTATGGAGCATTACTGATATGGTAGCAGCCAAAAGTCCTGGCATTTTGAGACAAAATTGGGCCATATTGTGACTGCAGAATCCTGCACAGTGCATCATGTAGAGACCATATACTTTCCTGACAAAGATATGCACACCAGAGTATTTCATGAATCTGGAAGCCTGTGGTGACCAATACTTGAGACGGTAACAATGTGCATGTCATAACATTCACTGTTATTCACAGGGAATGGAACATGTTCAGTAGAAATGCCCTGAATGAGGTTACTGTCTGAAATGATGGAGCAGCAATGAGCAGTTATTTTGATATGGGAAGATCTTGGCTTTCTGCAGCCTCTGCTGAGCTGCTGCTATGAACATGTATTTGGTGAAGGTCCTGGAGCCTGAAATGGGAGCAATAAGATAGACTTGAGACTTCACTGGAGTGACAATGACCTTTGTTTCTCTTGGCCACAATCCTGGTGAAAGTCACTCTGATAAAGAATGACTCTCCTCTAATCTGAAAAGATGATACTTCCACATTTCAGTCTGAATGAAGAAACATATTATTTGTACTTTGATGTTATTATCTTAATTACCATAATGCAACTACTGATGTCTTTGCTTTCAACTAGGTTTGCTTCTACTCCTGCTTTCTTGCAGCTCTATTGTATATTTGTGATTTTCTGTACATACTTTTTGTTTAATCATGTGCCTTTTTTGTTTGCCACATCTGAGTCCAGGTTATAGCTGAAAACAGTCTTTGTAGCAGTTCTTTTACCTGGTTAACAAAGTTAAAGGGGAAAATAATTAATAAATAAAAGTCTTAATTTTCTTCCAACAGTATAGGATATGATAGGTGCAGAAGGAAGAAACCCAATTAAATCGCCATCTATTATTAACATCAGTCACTGTTTACATGTCACCCTGGAAAAATTTGCATAAATGCACACAGTGTCATAAGATTACTAGAAGCAACATGTTACAAGAATCTTTCCTTCTTGTCACCATGTGAGGTGGGTCACATAGCTGCTCCCCTGAAAACTGTTCTTTTCCTTCAAACTAAATCTCAAACAAACTAAAATATATATGGCCCCTCTGTTTGTTATTTGCATAGCATTACTGTAGAGACTCTTATCTTCCACATCTGCAGAGTATTACAGAACAATGCTAAAATTCTCCAGAGAGTAAGGATTTAATTAAACGAGCAGGACATGAGTACAATATCAGCAGCAGGCTTCCACATATAACTTACTTCTACTTACTAACAGATGCGCCAGCTTGTACTAAAGTCACTGCCAAATAATCTAACCCATGCAAGTAAGTAGAAGAAAAACAGGAAAATGAAAGACCATAACCATTACTTTCTAAACCCCCAGTGGACATGTGTGTACGCTAATGTGCACGTATATTTGTGATGAAATCACTGGTTTATCTTCAGGTGTGCAAGACATTACTTTTTATTAATTAATTAGACCAATTTTTTGAAGACTGGGATTCTGAGAATAAATTAATACTGAGATGGTGCTTTCTCAATTAATTCTGTTTCTGCCTTGTGTATCTTAGTCCATGTACATATAATCTGGATACTGTGGGATTTATATGGTCGGAGCACTGCTGTTAACTTCCTTAAAAAGAAAGTAGTCAATACCCACCCTGCTGAAAAGTAATAAGCCTGCTAATGGAGCCTAGACCATTCAGGGACTCTATAGTAGTCCTTAATTTGTAAAGTGCGCAGGCAGTTTGGGCAAAGAACATATGGCAAAGATCTCAGTGGGAGAAACAATTCAAGCATCTGTTACTTGTACCTTGATTGTTAAAGTCTGTCCAAATCAAAAGTACTTGCCTATCCCATTTCCATCCTAATTAATAGAACCATTACTGAAGGCATCATCCCATCTCTCTGGAAAGTCTCTCACATTATTCCACTTCACAAGGGTGGTAACTCAAGCAAACTTTCTAACTTTCGCCCCATAGCCTCATTCTCTCCTTTAGCCAAAATTATGGAAACATGCATCCACAGCAACTACTTGATCACCTTCTCCAAAATAACCTACTAGCTGACTGCCAGCATGGTTTTAGGCCTTTTCATAGTACTACCACTGCTCTCTTATCCTTTTCTGACTGCATTAACAAACATCGTAATAACAACATGCTTTCCTCTGCTCTCTTTATTTACCTCTCTAAAGCCTTCGATATGGTTAACCATCAGATACTTCTAAACATATTCAAATCACTCTCACTTGATACACAGGCATTACAATGGTTCAAGTCCTACTTAGAAAATAGACAACAAGCTGTCCTTTGGGACAATAACCTATCCACACATCTCCCTATTACCCTTGGTGTCCCTCAAGGCTCTATCCTGGGACCTCTCCTTTTCTCTATATTCATTAATGATCTAAATGTAAATCTTCCTCAAGCTACTTGCATACAATATGCAGATGACTCCACATTAATTTGTGCTGCCTCTTCTTCAGCTGAACTCCAATCCATCACCCAAACAGTATTTAACTTAGTAGAAAACTGGTTCCTACAACATTGCCTCCTCCTAAACGCCAACAAAAAAACAAAATTATTGCTATTTACTCCAACATTAAAGTCCTCCCCAATAGATTTCACAGTTATATCCAACAATGGCACTGTCATAGCACCTGACCCAACCACCAAACTCTTAGACGTAGTAATTGACCACAACCTTAACTTTGACTCACATATTAACTCAACTATTAAATTAGTAAACAGAAAACATGGTTCCCTTTACAGAATAAAACCTTTCCTTACCCCTGAAGCCAGAACTACCATTGCCCACACACATCTGATCTTACCCTCCTCTATACCTCCCCCATTTATACTAATCTTTCCAAAAGCAACCTTAACAAACTGGCAACCTCCTATAACAACATTGCCAGATTTGCCACTGGCTCCCCATTTAGAACCCACCATTGTCAAAATCTTAAACACCTAGGATGGCTAGAACTGCAAAACCAGCTACAATTTCAAAAACTTACTATCACCCGTAAGATTTTGTATCATCCCAGTAATACTCCAATTCTCTGTAGTCTTATCACCCCCTACAAAAATCTTACCACCCTTCGCTCAGCAGATAAATTACTAGTAACCTTCTAGAAGTCCTACAACAAAGCAGGTGATTCTCTTTTCTCTAATTCTGTGGGGGAAACCTGGAATAGGCTTCCCAGTGAACTAGCATAATTTTCATCATTATCACTCTTCAAAAAACAACTAAAAATACCCCTTAATACACAATGGCTATGCCCGTGTACTAACCCAGACTAACACTCCCCCAGCATGACGACACCATTACTGTATACCTCCCTCCCAAAACCCTTAAAGTGGGATTAGTAAGCTTCCTTTACTCTGATTCTAGTCTAGTCTTTTCTGGTAACTACTGCTGAGTATGTACTGTATAACAATCATCCTGCTGTGAGCACATGTGTTCCACTATGTATATATGCTAATTTTTTTTCACTTTGAGTGTAATACTTCGAAACAACCTTAATAATTAGTTTGAATCTGTTCTTTTTTCCTAGACTTCTACATGATGAATGACAAACCCTTTACCATGTAAATATGCTTCTAGCAGTACTGTATTGTTTTATTAAACATTGTAGTCAAGTTCTTGATGTTAATCTCCATCAACAATGTATTTAATTTTTATTTCTTGATTTATTAGATTAATTGGAGCTTATCTCCCCGTGTATCTACTGAAAATGGACATGTATCCAGTTGGACTAGCCTGGTCAACAAATGTAAAATAAAATAAAAATAAAAAAAAATAAATAAAATAGTGTCTCAGTGGCAATGTTTTCTTAATGTATACAGGGAGCTTGGACTTACGGATCAGTAACCATAGTTGGTGTGTGTGTGTGTGTGTGTGTATGTGTGTGTGTGTGTGTGTGTGTGTGTGTGTGTGTGTGTGTGTGTGTGTGTGTGTGTGTGCCTGTCCTTGTATTGTGAGTCAGCACTTGTGTGTGATCCTTTTAGTTCATGCAGTACAGCAGCAGAGGTGGTAGGTTTTACTACTAACTACTATATATCTGTATATACTACGTATATACGCTCTCTCTCTCTCTCTCTCTCTCTATATATATATATATATATATATATATATATATATATATATATATATGGATCTAGGACTATTGAACGAAAGTTCAATAGTCCGAATCCATAATACCGCAACACACTTTAACGAAAGCGCTTTCACCGAAAAAGCGCTTTCATTAAAGTCCATCCAAAAAAAATACATTAAATCTTCTTTTATGCAGGGGGGCAAGCCCCCCTGCACCCCCCATGTGGGTGGCTGTACCCCCCACACTCCCCTACTTTTATATTCTCACTCCGAGGTCGCACTACAGTGGGGAAAAGGGAATTCTCCCTTAACCGCACCGTTGTACGACCGGCACAACCAGCATACATAACTGAAAGTGCTGCTTTAGAATCCTACATCATTCAGAAGGACTAACAATAGTTTTGTCACCAGACGTAAAATCTTACATTATGCAGATAAGAATTATGTAATGTGCTTAGGATAGAGAAGTTAATGTCAGACAAGGTCTAGAGAGTTAGAGAAAGTTACATAGGTTGGGAACAGATAGAAGTGTGCAGTTAGGGTTGATAAGCTATTTAAGGGGGTTGGGTACAGAGGCAGGTCCACTGGCTTAAAAGGTATGCTTTAGGGGCTAACTTGAAATGACTAAGTTGCTTGATTGACCTGATCTCTAGTGGGAGTTTGTTTCATGCCTTGGAAAGATTATAGCTATGGGAGATGACAGATGATATGGTAGGACAGTAAGAAGGCTGATAAAGGATGGAGTAGATGATCTGGAGTTGAGGAAGAAGAAGCTGGTGAGGTAGTTCAAGCCAGTTAAGGGGTTTGAGTGAGAGACAGTGATGTGACTTGTAAGTCTGATGTGCTGCAAATTTGGCTGTCTTATTGTAGGTAGATTCAAGTTTGGCAAGGAGTGTGGAGTTGAGGCAAATAAGCATTTGAGAGCCAGAAAATAGACTGGGTAGGAGGTAGTCATAAGAGAGAGTTACTTTAGCTTCACTGGTGAGAAACGTTTTATTGTGGTAGAGAAGCCCTAGTTTCTGATGAGTTTTCTTGATACAGTTAATGTGTAGATCGAATTTAAGTTGGTTGTCAATTATGACACCAAGGAGTTTAGTGCTAGTTTTCACCCTGATTTGTGTGTTACTGAGGGAGAGGATTATGAAAGTGTATTTAATTTGATTGTAGTTTTTAGGAAGAAAAAGCAGTAGCTTAGTTTTTTGGGGTTAAGGATAAGCTGGTTATCAGAGAGCCAGTTTTCTACAAAGTTAAGGGACGTCTGTGTTGTAAAGATGAGTTCGAAGGGAGAGTCAGCAATAGTGATGACAGTAGAGTCATCAGTGTACTGGACCAGTGATGACTGAGGACAAGAAGAATAACGAAGATTATTATTATTAGTGAAGATGTTGAAAACAAGTGGACCAAGAATAGAACCCTGAGGGACACCCATTTTAACTGGCAGAGGAGGGGAGGGTGCAGATTTGCACTTCACTGCTTGAGATCTGTCAGTGAGGTAGCTGGAAAACCACGCAACAGTAGCAGGGGAGAAGTTAAGGTTGGTTAGTTTGTGCAGAAGGAGAGGGTGAGAGATGGTGTCAAAAGCTTTAGAGAGATCTAAGAATAGGCAGGAGACAAATTTGTTGTTATCTCTGGCAAGGGCTATAGTATTAAGGAATGGTAGTAGGACAGTAGTAGTACTATGCTTTGGTCTAAAGCCATGTTGAGTAGGTGTAAGCAGATTTTCAGAGAGTAACTTGTTTATGTATGCATTTTTCTAGAACTTTACAGAGAGGAGAGAGGATGGCAATTGGTCTAAAATTAGTGATGTCGGAAGCGTTACCGCCTTCATGTATTGCTAGAGTGAAGAATTGTTTCCATATGGAAGGGACTTTGGACTCTGAAATGGAGTGGTTGATTAAGATAGATAAAGGGAGAGCAAGAGAGACAGCAGCTAACTGAAGGAAAAGTAAAGAAATGTTGTCAGTAGAAGCTGAGCAAGGTTTGAGTTTAGAATGTAGGGATTTGATGTAGCTAGTGGGTACAGGTTTGAGGGAAAAATAATTTGATAAAGAGTATAGTGGGATTTGGTAGAGAGTGGTTAGAAATATTATTAAAGGTAGATGAATTGGCACTGGGGTTAAATAGTTTGGTTATAGAGTCAATTAAATATGTGTTGAAGGTGGAGGCAGTATCTTTGAGAGTGTTATCAGGACAAGGATTGGGAGAGCAGGGACCACCAGGATGTACTATGTGGTTTGAGGAGTTCCAAAATTTTGGGGGGTTAGATTTCAAGGCTGAGGGTGGATTATTGTAGAAGTCTCTATTATCTTTATTAATATGCTTTTTGGTCTGATTTCTAAGTTCTTTGTATTTTAGCAAGTCTGCAGGGAGCTTTCTTTTGGTCCATGTTTTCCATGCTCTGTCTCTATTTTTCATTAGCTTGTGGGTGGAATTTGATAGTCATGGAGATATATCAGATTTAATATCGACTGTGTGAAGTGGGACAAGTGAGTCAAGAATACTGAGAAAGGTGGAG
>NC_056737.1:935193576-935328576 GCF_019279795.1 Protopterus annectens
ACACACACACACACACACACACACTCACACACTAAGTAACCTTCCTGAACCCCAAAGGCCTCCTAGGCAAAATACACAAACTCCCTCAGCAACCCTGAATGCAGTCTTTTAAAACATCCACAATCACATACAGCCACATCTCATGGAGCCTCTATTTCTAAGTCTATAAGTAAAGCCGTCACAGAATGCAACATTCTAGTTATTGGAGACTAGATTGTGAGACACACTGCTGTCCCTTTCACCAGGCTGAATAAGGAGAAAATCAGTGTCAGTTGCTTATCAGGGGCTAGGATCCACCACATTAACCATGTACTCAGGTCATTGGACTACAAGTCCCAGTATGACTCAGTCATGGTCCATGTGGGTGTAGATGACCTGAGAAGTACATCTCTAAACTATATGAAGAGAGACTTCGTGGAGCTCTCGGAATATGTTAACCAGGCAAGTATGAGCCTAGCACAGAGCAACATTTTACCTTCTTCATGGATGATGCCACAATATGAACAAAAGATGACTGACTTTAATAATTGGCTTAGTTTCTGGTGTCATTCTAAAGGGGTACAATATTTGTCAGCATGGAAGGAACTACTACACAGACAGGGACAAAAGGTGGAGGTGTCTCGATTTACATCAGAAATAAATGTACTTCAAGGCTGGTCAAACAGGACAATTCACTCCACATTCAAATCACCATAGGAAAAATCCAATACCACTTCCTTGCAAGCTAAAGCTCACCCTCTGTGACCCAGGAAACCTATACTATGTACTTAAACTTACTGGAAACACTCACCATCCAACCCAATACCATATTTATGGGCAATTGTAATTACCCCATTATTAACTGGGAATCATATATGACACCATATGTACAGGTACAGAGATTCCTGGATTTTGTAAAACTCCCTGGACCAGATTGTCAATACACCATCCAGGGGTGCAACTATACTGGATCTGGTCTTCACTAGTATGGGAAAGTGCTGCACACCCCCAAGTGTAATGCCTTCTCTGGTAATGTCAGCCACAAGAAGGTCTCCTTTAAAGTAAAAATAAAACCTGGAATCCCAGCTAAACCTGGAATATTCAGGAAATACTCTGGCTAACTTCCTACTATTACGTGATAACTTGGCAAATTTTCAAGTCCCCATAAACCATGAGAATACTGCCACCTACGTAGCTGTAAAAACTAGGAAGAATAAAAAACTAACTAAAAAACAAGCCAACATGGTAGAATCATATCATCAATAGACTGTATAACAGAAGGAAGAAAATCATGGCAAAAATTAGGAGTTGCAGCACCCATCATGATAAATGCACTCTCATCTAACTAAACGGACATCTCAGAGGACAAATATACCAAAGCCAAATTTGAGATAAATTTGGCCACCTGCCAGGCCAAGGATAACAACAAAGCATTCTTTAGCAATGTCTGCAACCTCAAAAGGCAATACGCAATTGTTTGCAGAGCTCATTGTAAATGGAGCCGCCTGTACTGAGCCAGAAGATGTAGCAAACCGACTATCTGACAAATTCAGCTCCAACATTACCCCACTCTCCCCCATCAATCTTCCCTTAGGAAATACAATCAAATATAATCCACACACACACACACACACACACACACACACACACACACTCAGTGGGAAAAGTTCTTTAATGCACTCTCAGACCAAAAACACTGTCACAGGAGGCCTTCTAAATAGTACAAATCATGATCTATCAGGTCCTCTGGAATTGCTGTTTTACTGTAGCGTCTTAACAGGCTTCATGCGTCATGAGTAGAGAACAGCAACAGTCATCCTTCGGCACAAAGGTAGGCCATCTACAGATACTGGTAACTACAGACCCATATGCCTCACTAGTTGTACATGTAAAACCATGCGAAGAATTGTCATGGAAATGATCAATAATTACATAGTAAACCTCCAGACACTGGACCCAACCAAGTCTGGTTTCATCATGGGAAGGTCATGCCTACTCAACCTTGTAGACTTCTTTGAGAAGGTCGCCAAAGCAATGGATGAGAGCAACATGGTACACAATGTGCACCTTGACCTGCACAAGGCTCCCTGTGGATAGCAGGCTGGCTCACAGACAAGACCCAGGAAGTTAGAACTGGGGAGTCCACCTCTACAAAGAGGCTAGTCACAAATGGGAGTCCCTCACAGATTGGACCTGAGACGACTACTTTTGAGTGCTGACTTCTCTGAAGTCAAGGCCAATGTCAGTGCCCTCGGGCTGACTAAATTTGTGGATGATTGCAAATTAGGAGCTATCACTGCAATTGCCCACTGACACAAATGTTCTCCAGGAAGGCCTGACACATACAAACAACTGATGCTAGAGCCATGGACTAAAAATAAATGCCAAGAAATGCATAATAGTTTCCTTTGGGTAGTCATTTACCCCAAGTAACTGTCATAATGGCAATAAACCCCTAAGTCTTGACCCAGTACTCAGGGACTTCTTAGGGGAGACTTATGCCTAGCCTCTACAGCAACCCAGGACCCAAACCTAATGAACTTACTGCATATCCATAAATCAAATAGGTCGAGGGCTACCTGTTCCAGGGACTTAAAAATGGCCTGCAACTTAAATAGGACATGCTGGAGGGACAGATTTATCTCCCAGTGACTGCCACGTCTTTGGAACAGGCTACCAATTCATGTGAAGCAGAGCACCTCTATGACTCTGTTCAAGAGGAACCTGGATGAGTGGATAGGGCACCATAAATTCTTAGCAAGGATAGCACCCACAACCCTCTTGGACATGGGCAGTCATCACTAAATGAAATCTTGGGTATTGACTAGTACCTCTACTGTATTATATTGGGTTGACATGGCTAGGTTAAAAATGACCTCCGGGTCAATAGCCTACTAATCTCTTATGATCTCCTATGATTACGCCGACCAAGGGCTCAAACACACTGGATCTTGTCCGCACTAATATGGGAGACTGCTGGAAATCACTTGGTGTAGTGTCCTCTGTGGAAAGGTTAGACCACAAAAGGGTCTCCTTTGCAGTAAAAATAAACCCCCTAACACCAACTAATCCTAGAATGTTCAGGCACTACTCTAAGGCTTACATGCCCATGCATGCTATTACCTGATAACATGACAACATTTCAAGCCCCCACAAATACTGAGAACTCTGCTGCCTCTGAACAACTGTTCACAAAAACTTTATAGAAGTATGTTAATAGCTGCAGAGAGAAATCTGCACCCACCAGGAATAAGTACAGAAGTAACTAAAAAAAAGCCACTGTGGTGGAATCACAACATTAGGATGCTCTATAACAAAAGAAAGAAAATCATGGCAAAAATTGAGATGTACCACCCATCAGGATAAAAGCACTCTCAAATTAAAGAAACTACTCAGTGTAAAAATAATGTCTACCAAAGCCAAATTTGAGGTAAATGTGGCCTCCCAGACCTAGACCAACCACAAGACATACTGTAGCTATATCTGTAACCCGAAAGACAATACACAAATGCGTGCAGAGCTCATTGTTAATGCAGCCACATATACTGAGCCAGAAGAAACTATTAGCAGACAAATTCAGCTCTAATTTTGGCCGTCTCTCCTTCTCAATCTCCTTCTAAAAAATATCAAATATAACCCCCCTGCTATCACTATGAACAGGTCTTATGTCCACTGTAAGGCCAAGAACACTGCATTGATGGACCCAGGCATGAAACATGATCTATCAGGCCCTCCGTATTGCTATTTAAACTGTAGCCGCCAAACAGGCTTCATGCCTAATGAATGGTGAACAGCAGTAGTCATCCCTCTGCCCAAAGGTGGGCCATCTACAGACCCTGGAGATTGTAGCCCTATAATCTCACTAGTGTCATATGCAAATCCATGGAAAGAATTATCATGGAAATGATCAATAATGAAACCTCCAGACAATAGACCTAACCCAGGTGGGTTTTGTCAAATGCAGCTCTTGCTTACTCATCCTGGTGGACTTCTTTGAGAAAGTCACCAAAACAATGGATGAGAGCAAAATGTTTCACACTGCCTACCTTTACCTGGCCAAGGTATTTGACACAATACCCCACTCAAGCATTGGTTGACCAACTCAAGAGGTTAGGTGTAAACCACACTGCCCCATACACTACTGATGGACAGACGCAGCTACTAAATGCTTTATCCTAGGCATGGCCCCACTCAAATTACCTATGGTATGATCCCAGTCATTCTCATTAGGGGTAATATGTAATTATCAACCATGGGACATGCAAGGCCAATCTATAACCAAATGGGATAGAGTATTTCAAACACAAAAATGGAAATTAGCTCGATAAAATGGATTGTAGGAGCAGGTATCCTAGCACTTACCTTACCTACGAACTTATAATCTTACATTTCAGATGCACATACAAAAATGCATAAAAAAAACTCACCAAAAACTTGCAAAGCTTTAGAGATCCAAAAACTCTCTCAACAACACAACTACAGCTACACTCTCCACTAATTAACATCTCCCCTCACTAGTTTATGGAACACCCATTCCGACTAACTTCCAGTCAGCATACAAAGCAAAATTTGAGCAATGCTATAATAAGGTAGCTAAATTATCATCAAATCCCCCTTTCAAAATCCAGTACTATATAGCACTAAAAGCCTATATTGGTTAGAACTAAACCTATCAACTAACGTATACAGAGCATCTTCACACCTACAACATTAGCCAGCAACCACCAGCTTCTCCAGTACTAAATACCATTCTACACAACTACATATGTACTCCATCACTATGATTCTGTGAGGAAAACCACTTCTGTCCACTGCCCTATCAAATCTGCACACCATGATCTATATTTATACCACGTTGCTAAGGCTTGGGACACCTTATCTATATCCATCAGATCAATACCCTCCCTCCAGTCCTTCAAAACCATTCAGAAGTACTTCTTAGCCAAAATCTGTCTCAGTTTTTGCCCAGTCTCAGGATAATGATATTCTGAATATGAACAACTTCCTAAAAGGGTCTATATTATATTCTCGAATGCCGACAATGTCAAATCTGACATTGTCAATACAAGAATATCGAACGCTCAGAATCTCGAGCGTGTAAACAGAAATCTCCGTAAGGGGAGATTTCTGTTTACTGCAATGTAGTGCAGTCTCGGAGTTGGTATATTTAAGTAGAGGGGGGTTGGGGGCAGCACCCCCACGTGGGTGGGTGCAGGGGGGCTTCCCCCCCTTCTTAAACCCGTTAGGGTACTTTTTTTTTTTTTTTGTACACGCTCGAGATTCTGAGCATTCGATATTCTCGTGTCGACAATGTCAGATTCGACATTGTCGGTATTCGAGAATATAATATAGACCCTCCTAATCATACCTTACACTTCCTGACTTGCCCTTTTCACTCACTTCCTAATTTTATCTAGATAAAAATGGAGAACTACCCAGTTAGACTTTCTTAGTAGTCAGATGTCAGTAAACAAATATCATGTTTGACCTTGTCCTTACAAATGTTTCCCCTGCCTACACCCCACTAATATTTAAAGTGGAACAACCTTACAAGACTTTCTGCAGATATATAGAGCTGAGTATATTTTTCAGCATTATTCTGTATTATAGAGCTAAATTGTTGCTTAGATATCTGTTGTCTTAGTTTTCTGCAAATATACAGAGATCAGTATATATTTTTTGGGTTTTATAATTTGCACTCTGATTCCTCACATCTCTGTTGAAACTTTTCCCCACCCCCCTGTTCTGGTAGTAGTTTAAATTTGGTGGCTTTTGCAGTGCCCGCCCCACTGTAGATTTGATCTAGGACACTCCCCCAGTCCCATCTCTTTACCGCATTCTACCTAATAAAACCTTTCTGCACTTGCTTTTAGTCCTTTTTAACTGTGTGTGGACTAATATTGCTACATATTCAAGTGTGCCAGCTTGCACTGCATGTGAATTGTTTTTACTACTTTTCTGAAAAAAAAAAAAAAATTGTAAGCCTGTTTCCTACCTTTCCTGTAATTAGTGTTCCAGATACAGATTTGCTGTATCCAGGACTATTTGTAAGCTTCTGAGCCCCCAAGCCTTTCTGTGTTGGAGGGAAGCCTTCTAGCTTATTAGTGGGAGTGGTAAGCACTAGGTAACATGTCTACCACATAAGGAGTGGTTCTGGCCCAGAATTTGTAGTTATTGGCCGTTTGGGCGGTCTTCCATCTCTCTCAACTTTCTGATTTGAAGGCCTGCATTTGCACTTGTTTCTGTCCTGTAACTCCTGGGCCCATCTCATTTGCTCACTCAAAAAAAAAAATCTGATTTTACTGTATTTGTGTTTCTTCCTACTTTATTTTGCTTTTGCGTCATCTTAGAAGTTCTCAGTTGTATTTATTACTGCTTGGTGTAACTCATTCTAAGCCTTTTAGTTTTAGCACTTGGGCTTCAGACCAGTTGTTTTACATGGGGGTTGGGAGGGTGGCCTAATGGTTAAGGTGTTTGCCTTACAAACACAAGGTACAGGGTTTGAGTCTCACAAGGGATAATTGGCTAGGCTTAAAATGGCTCACAACGGCAGTTAGCCTAGTACTAATCTATGAACCTATGACCCTATTAGGAAGGTTTGTTCTCTGCACTGTGGTGGCAGGACAGGTAGATTACATCCTTCTAAGTTGGGAACTGCTGATTGAGGGCTCAGTGTCTGTTATTCTAAAAGTGTATTAATTCTGTTTTAAGCACTTGGGCTTCAGGCCAGTTATTTTACATTAAAAGGGTTCGTGGTCTGCACTCTTGTGGGAGGAGAGGCTGGACTCTGCCCTTCTAGCTGGGAATTTCTGGTTAAAGGCTTATAGTGCCTCCATATCTAAACTGCTTCTTACTGAAATTGGTACACTTTGTTTGCTGTAGCATAGACTAGATCCAGGCCTGCTGAATCTAGCTTTGTTTGTATAACCTGAGCAGTAATCCAGGCATTCTTTAAAGTATTCAATTGTATTTATTACTGCTTGGTAGTAACTTGATTAAAGTGTAGCTATCATTCTAAGTCTTTTGGATTAAGCACTTGGGCTTCAGACCAGTTGTTTTACATTAGGAAGGTTTGTGGCCTGCACTGTGGTGGCAGGACAGGTAGCTTACATCCTTCTAAGTTGGGAACTGCTGATTGAGGGCTCAGTGTCTGTTATTCTAAAAGTGTATTAATTCCGGTTTAAGCACTTGGGCTTCAGGCCAGTTATTTTACATTAAAAGGGTTCGTGGTCTGCACTCTTATGGGAGGAGAGGCTGGACTCTGCCCTTCTGAGTTGGGAATTTCTGGTTAAAGGCTTATAGTGCATGCATATTTGAACTGCTTACTGAAATTGGTACACCTTGTTTGCTGTAGCATAGACTAGATCCAGGCCTGCTGAATCTAGCTTTGTTTGTATGCTGCTTGTTTGTTTGCTTGTTATTTCCCGGAAATGCTAATTCCACCTAAAACGCAGCTTTTCAGCACTTCTGTGGATACCTAGTGATATCTGCATTGCTTACTGTACTTATTTCCTTGTTTCACTTGAAAGAAAGTTACTGTTTGTTGTTTTTGCATTTAAGTTACCTGAAACACATTGCATTAAGTTACCTGGCACTTGCTCACTAAAGCAATTATATAAGTCAGCACTAAAATATTAAAAGCACTACACCCTCACAAACTCCCCTTGAGTACCTCCTTCCCCTTTGGCCCTTTTTTTTCAATTATAAAGGAATTGCCAATACTATTCTAGCATGTCCAAAGGTCAGTTGTCAATCTCCTCTCCGGTCCAGCTGGTGAATCTTGGAATCTTGAGGCAATGTTGCAACTGCCTCATGTACACAGACAACCATCTCCTCCTCCAAACAAATTGCAACACATGTGAGAGATGCAACCATATAGCCATATTGGAGGCTAAGCTCTCTCAACTCAGTACTGGCGAAACCAGTCAGGAGGAGAAGGAAACCACACTCACTACAATTCCAATCTCACATAGACCTACCACGACAGCAAACCAAACACATAAACACACAAAAACATACTCGGAGGCTTTACATAAAAATCTGCCTAAGCAGCAGAGACCTCCAAAGCAGACACCCAAGCAACCGCTACCCCAAAACAAAACTCGTGCAACACATAGCTCACAAAGCCAGTGTGCCGAACAGTCACAGCCCTTAAGGCTAAACAACACACCTGATACACTTGTAATAGGTGACTCTATCGTCAGGCACACTGATGTCCCGCTCACCAGGCTGAACAAGGAGAAGGTCACGGTGAGCTGCCTGTCGGGCGTTAGGATCCGCCACATAACACAAGCACTCAGGTCACTCCAAGGCAAGTACAAATATGACTCAGTCATTGTCCATGCTGGTGTGAATGACCTGAGATGTACCTCCCTGGACTACATGAAAAGAGACATAGAGGAGCTCTCTGAGCATGTAGCCCAGGCCGGTATGACCCTGACCTTGAGTAGCATCTTACCCTCACCAAGAATGATGCCACAATATGAAGACAAGATGATCAATTTCAACAACTGACTTAAGTATTGGTGTCATTCAAAGGGGATCCAATGCCTGTCAGCCTAGGATGACATGCGTGACAAGCCACAATGCTTCGCTAGGGACGGCTTGCACCTGTCACCCCTGGGCTTTCGGATATTGGCAAAGGCTCTTGCTACCCCCATAGTGCCTTTTTTAGGCAAGGCTCAAAAGACAAACCCACCTCCATAGGTATCACAAGGGATAAGAAACTAAGAGTAATGCTACTCAATGCCAGAAGTCTAAACCTCAAGATGCATGCACTCGAAACTCTCCTTAGCATGGAGAACATCGATATCTGTGCAGTAACAGAAACCTGGTTCAAGGCTTCCGAGAGCACCCCAGCACTACCAGGTTATACCTCATACCATGCTTTTCAGCCCCAAAACTTGGACCGTACTACAAAAGGAGGGAGAGTATCAATATTCATCAAAGATACCCACACCTCCAGGTTGGTGGCACAGCACAAAGCATCAGAGACTATCCTTGTGCAACTAACAGTGGGTAAAACTGCCTTCCAGTTTATAGCCTGCTACAGACCACCCTCCCAAACCCAGGAACCCCACTCGGCCTTCCTGAGAACACTGGAAAATATGAAGATCTCTCCAAACACCATTATATTGGGCGACTTCAACTACCCAAACAAAGACTGGGAGCATTACTCTAGCTACAACACCCTAGCCCAAAGGTTCCTAGAATTTATAAACTCAAATGCTATGGAACAACTTGTTACCACTCCCACAAGAGGGGAAAACATACTGGACCTGATCATCACCAACATGGGGACTCTATGCTCCAGACCAGAAGTGTATCCCTCACTGGTAAGATCAGACCATAAACTAATCTCACTGGATATTCACATCCCGACTCCACCCCTTGCCCTGAAATCCACAGTGAAAAACTGAGGTGGAATCCTTCAAAGCCCCTGGGCCTGTGAAAAATATGGCCCAGACCACAGAATCCTTTATAAACGCATTCTATGAACACCTTCAGGAATGCATGGATCATGCAATCCCAGATAAAACCAAGACCCAATCCTCCAAAGGCAGACGTCCTGTCTGGTGGACCCCAGCCATAAGCAAACTATACAATAGAAGGAGGAAGCTACTACATGATAGAGCAAAATCCCAAAAAGGGAAGGCATCTCTGATCAGTATTAGCAAAAAACTACAGGCACTCATAAAATCGTCTAAGGCCAGCTTCGAGAGAAAAATTGCACAGGACACTAAGGATAATCACAAGGCTTTCTTTAGTTATGTTAGGAACCTGGGTGGGAATTCCCAGATATGCTCAGAATTAGTCCAAAATGACAAAAAAATACACTGAACCCACAGACATTGCCAACATCCTAGCTGACAGGTTCAGCGCAAACTTCTCCCCCCCCACCAAAAGGGCAAATATATATCCCAGCAGAGTGCTTCCCCCCTGACATCTCAGATGCTCAGGTAAGAGCTGCCCTCTCCAAAGCAAAAAACACAGCATCAATGGGACCAGACAGTGTCCCGGGCTGCGTCCTACATGAACTCCAAGAAGAGCTAAACCCAAACATAAAACTACTGTTCAATCTCACTACATGCCTTACTACAGGATATGTACCCAAAGAGTGGTGTACAGCAACAGTGGTCCCTCTCCACAAAGGTGGTGCCTCAATGGATCCTGGAAACTATCGCCCCATAAGCCTGACTAGTTTGGTCTGCAAAGCTATGGAAAGGATCATCATGTACCTCATAAATAAATATATTGGGGACCTACAGACACTGTATCCTACCCAGTTCGGCTTTGTTAAGGGCAGATCCTGCCTCTTAAACCTGGTTGATTTCTTTGAAACAGTCACCAAGGCCATTGACGAGGGGAAGGTGGTCCACACAGCCTTCCTGGACCTCGCAAAAGCCTTCGATACAATACCCCACTCGGGCATTATAGATAAGCTCACCAGCTTAAATATAAACCCCTTTGTCATTAGATGGGTTGCAAACTGGCTCAAGGACAGAACCCACATGGTTAGAATTGCTGGAGCCATGTCAGACTCCAAACCAGTTACAAGTGGCATCCCCTAAGGCTCAGTCCTGGGACCTCTCTTGTTCGGTATATATTTCTCTGAGGTACAGGCCAACACGGAAGGACTGTGGCTGACTAAGTTCGCAGATGACTGCAAACTGGGCATCATAATCGACTCTCCAGCCGACACAAGCATCCTCCAAAAGGGCCTCATAGAAACAGACAACTGGTGCCAGAGCCATGAGCTCAAGCTAAACGCCAAAAAGTGTATAGTCATCCCCTTTGGCAAAAACAAAGTGCCCACAAATTACCACATAGGTGGTAATCCATTAAGTACAGAAGAAGTAATTGGGGACCTGGGGACCCAAGTTGATAGCAATCTCTTATTTGACAACCACGTGGCCAAAGTGGTTAGAAAAACATTTTATATAGCCCACCTAATCATGAAGGGATTCACATCTCGATCAAGGGAGGTCATCGTGCCTCTTTACTCATCCCTCATCAGGCCCATAATTGAGTACAATGCCCCTTTTGGGATGTACCTTACCAGACACCTGCAGCAACTGGAATGACCCCAAAAGTATCTCACCAAGAGGATCATAGGGCTCAAACAGATGCCATATGCTGCCTGGTTAAAGAAACTCCAGCTCTACTCAGTGGCATACCGCCTGCTCAGAGGCGATCTCTGCCTGACGTATAAAGCCATGTCCAACCCAGAATTAATGGACATGCTGCACCTCAAAAAATCCAAATCCCATCGAGCTACGCGCTCGAGAGACTTGAACCTCAGCACTGAAATAAATAGGACATGCTGGAGGGACAGATTCATAACCCAGAGGCTCCCTTCACTCTGGAATAAAATCCCAGTCCAGGTTAGGCAGAGTCCCTCATTGAGTCTCTTCAAGAGGAATCTTGATGAGTGGATGGGAGATCGTAGGTTTACTAATGGTAGAAAAACAAACTGCAAAAAGATCCAAAATCACACAAGGAATGCTGAGAACAAATCACTTTATGACGCAAAGCTTTCAGGTATGCACAGTATAGGCACAGTATACTAACCTCGAAAAAGGGCATAGCAAAATTAATTTAAAATGGGTGGCGAAAGCCAAATGCACTGTGGCTAGGCTTATAAATGCCCTAGGGCAGATAGCCTAGTATGAACCTATGAACCTATAATACAATACATAATGTTATATAATATAATGCGATTGCAACAGCTACCCATCCGAAAACCTTACACCCAGATAATGAAATTTGTAGAAATATCTGGCCACCCACACTACAAGAAATATCACCAGACCGAAAAAATACGAAAGCAATATTACTGGTCATTAATTACTTCATACTGCTCAACTCTCCCTGATTTTTGCCTCATGTTATTACCCTTCTCCTTATAAAATGGTTTGATTTTCTGGTAAATCATTGAAGATTACAGCCTGTAATGTCAAATATTACAGTTTAGGAAATCAATGTTCAAAATCTGGTTGTTCTCCAACTAACGTGAGTTAGGGTAATATTTAAAAGTTATACCTGATTTTGGACTTGTAATGGTGGTTATTAGTCTAGTATAAACCTATGAATCTACTAGATGTAATGTGATCCTATCTCGCCTATATTCTGTACAGATGGGTTCGGAGCCGATCCTCGGCTCCGACTCGGCACGCTATACTATAGCACGAAGTCTCTTATTGGCTGAGCCTCCTCATATCCCAGGATGCCCCACTACTGCTTCCCCAGATCTCGTTTGCCACTTCTACAGCATAGACGTGGTCTCGGACTTGGCTGAGCTAAGTGCCTCTAGTATTTAAATTTCTGTCAGAAATTTTGTCAAAATTACCCAAAAGCTGTTTTAACAGCTACTTATTGTGGTGCGACTGTTTTTTTCTCAAAGTTTGGGGTAAAATATTGTGTTTGTCAACGGTAAAGGATCCCGTTTAAGTTAGAGGGGCCTTTGCCTAGCCCTCGTGCTTTAGTTAGGGCTGCCTAACAGCTACTTATTGTGTGTGTTCTATTTGTTTGAACTTGTGGTAAATTATTTTTTTCTTGGTGGCAAGTGTTCCCGTTTTACTTAGAGGGACCTTGCCTTTAGTCTACCTGTTTCTTTTTTAATCTGTATTGAAGTTTCTCTTTCTTTAAAGTTTACTGGGAGTAGATAGCCATGTCAAAAGAACATAGGCCATCTGGATTCAAAAAATGTTCAAAATGCTCTTACAAAATGTCCATTATGGATGACCATTTGCTTTGTGTGTACTGTTTGGGGCCGAAGCACTTACAGGAATCCTGTAGCGTTTGCCACGCTTTTTCCTCTCGCGTGCTACAAGAGAGGAAAAACAAGTTGATTTTGAAAGGGCTTATTACCCCTTCTTTTGAGGAAGCCGTATCTTCTTCTTCTTCCCCGTCGAGGAAGAAAAAATCTTCGGCTCCGACCAGCCCGTCAGATCCGACAGCAAAAAAGTCTAGGCAGGCTTCTCCGTCGGCTCCACGGACTTCGGAGCCGAGGGCGGAACGGTCTGCCTCGATGTCTCCAGCCTCAACTCCTCTGACTTCGGAGCCGAGAGCTCGGGCATCGAGAGGCAAGTCACCTTCATTGGCTCCACTGCCTTCGGAGCCGATGAAGGTTGCCCGCTCAGACTCTTCCCCTTCGGTGCCGAAGTCCACATCGGCTCCGAGGGAAATTGCAGTAGTGGTGGAACCTCCCTCGGCGCCGATACTTCTCGAGTCCATTTGGAGCCGGACCCCCAGTCTTTCGGAGCCGGCGGAGAAGTCAACTCGGACCCGGTCTCTTCTCGGTCATCAAGGATGTCCGATTCGGATGTAGACAGGGTGCTTCAAAGGCTTTTTCAGTCTCCGGTCTTTCAAAAGTTGGTCTCGGCTCCGGAGCCGATTTCCCACCCTGCCATCTTTGTTCCTCCTCCAACAGCTTCGGCACCATTGGAGTCGGTGTTGGTGGAACCAGTGGAAGTTGCAGGGTCGGCTCCGACCCTAACTCCAACCCCACCCTTCGGGTCGGTGTTCGGTACACGGACCTCCTCTGTCGGCCCCGGGGGTGACGCTTCGGGACCGATCCTTTCGGTTCCTAGCCTCCCTCTCGGTGCGTCGGCGGCGGGAGTTCCGTCTGCTGTTGTGGCCTTGGGGGTTGAACCTTCCCAGGACTCTGGGGGTCCCGCCTTCACGGCCATGAGGAGTGCCTTGGCCAAATCTTCTCTGGCCACTTCTACCTTCTCACCACCACCTTCCCTTGGCATGGAGACTAGCCCTTCTTCCTGGAGGTCCCTCCGAAGCGTCTTTGGAGGAACCTCCTAGGAAAAAACAGTGCAAGAGGAAGCATGTCGACTCCCCTGATGAGTCTCTCACCTCGGATACCGACCTCGATGATGCGGAGGGGTCCCCCAAGTCGTCCTCTGATGATGTATTCTTTGTGGACATCTTGGAAATCCTTAAACAACGAGGCGACTGGCAGTCCAAACCCCCTTCTGCTGAGGAGTCCGTGTTCCTCAAGGCCTTCGGGGCTCAACCCTCTGCCTCCTGGGTGTCTCCGCCCTTCGATGAGCTCCTGGATTTGATCTCGCAAAGGGAGTGGGAACATCCGGATTCTGTTGAACCGGTGCCAGCTCGACCCAATAAATTCCTTTTGGCACCCCCGGATAAGGACTTTCTTACCAAAGGTGTGGCTGTAGATGCCTTGGTGGTGGCATCTGCTACCCAACAAGATGTGGCAGAGGCTTCAACGTCCATCCATCCTCCTAATAAGGAGTCTAGGAGCATGGATCAGTATGGAAAGTGCACCCTTGCTTCAGCAACCTTTACATTAAGGTCTCTGAATTACCTGACGCATTTTATGAGACTGCAGAGGGATCTGGTCAAGGAGCTTTCAGATACCCTCTCTGGTAACTTACCTGAGCAGTTGGCCCAGACGGTTATCTCCCAGTTGGCTACCATATCCTCCCTATCCAACTCGTCCATGAGGTTCATTTCGTATGCAGCCGAGGGAGCGAGCAGAGCGGCGGGCACAGGTGTTGCTCAACGGAGACAAGCCTGGCTACGTCTGTGTCATTTTGCGGAGACCTTTAAGTCTTCCTTTGCCGACGCCCCCTTCGATGGGTCCTCCCTGTTTGGACCCAAGGTAAAGGACACTTTGACTCACTGCGAGCAGGAGGGCAAGACTTTAACTGCCGTAGGGGCCCGGTTTTCCACTCCCTTCAGACCTTATCCCAAGGCTCGAAGAGGGGGGAAAATGTGGTTCCGTAAGTCTCAAAAGTCTTACTCATCGCAGCAGAGCGATTTCCCTTCTAGAGGCAGAGGAAGGGGAAATTTTTCAGGGATACGCTGTCCCAGAGGTGGCGGAGGCCCCCGCAACACTGGAGACCGCAAGTCCTTTCGTGGCTCCTCCTCCTTCCAGCATCCCTGAAGGAGTGCCCGACTGTGCAGCTCTGGAGCCAGTCGGGGGTCATTTTCTGAGGCATCTAAAGGCCTGGGAAAGTATCACCCAGGACCAATGGGTGCTCTGAATCATCGCCGGAGGTTACACCATTCCCTTCTCTCAATCCCCCCCACCGTCCCAAAGAATCCCGGACCCGCCACCCAGTCAACGGGATATGGCAGCCATCGAAATTTCAAAGCTGCTTCAAAAAGGAGTCATCCAACCTGTCCCCACAGATCAGACCGGATCAGGGACTTACTCGAGATTCTTTTTGGTACCAAAAAAGACCGGGGGCTTGAGACTCATTTTGGATCTCAGCAAATTAAACCGATCAGTGAAAAAGTCCAAATTCCGGATGGTCACCTTGCAAACCATTCTCCCGCTTCTGGAGAAAGGTGTTTGGATGTGCTCCATAGATCTCAAGGACGCCTATTATCACATTCTGGTAAATCAGGCGTCGAGGAGACACTTGCGCTTCAGCCTAGGGGACAGTCATTTCCAGTTCCGTGCACTGCCATTTGGTCTCACCACAGCCCCCAGGGTGTTCACCAAATGTTTGGCAGTGGTGACTGCTCACCTGAGGAGTCTAGGATTCCAGGTGTTTTCATACTTACACGACTGGCTCCTAACTGCCACCTCGAGGCATCTACTCTTAAGAACTCTAGCAGCCACTATCTCCCTAGGCAGCTCCTTAGGCATCACCTTCAATTGGACAAAATCCATATTGCTGCCATCACAGCGTATTCTGTTTATTGGTGCAGAAATAGACTCAAGGCAGATGCGAGTCTATCTTCCTGCGGAAAGGATAGCAACATTGCAGTCTCAGGTGCGGGCGTTACTCCTCAGACGTCGTGCTCCAGCCAGAATGGTTCTGCAGCTGTTGGGTTCCATGTCAGCCACCATTCTTCTCGTTCCATTTGCAAGGTTACATATGAGGATACTTCAGTGGCTCCTCTTAGCCCAATGGTCTTATCAGGACCTCCCCCTCAGTCACCACATATTGGTAACAGAGACATGCAAACAGGATCTTTGTTGGTGGCTTCATTCCTCCAATCTGGATCAGGGGCAACCCCTTCGTCCCCCCATCCCCCTCAGCCACGTTGACTATGGACGCCTCCCAGACAGGGTGGGGGGGACATTATCTGGACAGGTCGGTCCAAGGCAAGTGGCACTCCGACGAGAATCTTTTCCACATCAATATCCTGGAAATGAGGGCGGTGCTTCTAACATTGCAAGCACTACACGACCACCTCCCCCAGGGGACGATTGCCATTCAGTCCGACAACATGTCGGTAGTCTGGTACTTGAACAAGCAAGGAGGGACCAGATCCTACCCCCTTTGCAGAGAGGCCATGAAGGTATGGGATTGGGCGATTGCTACCAAACGCTTTCTAGTGGCAACACACATTCCGGGAACATCCAATGTGATAGCCGACAGACTGAGCAGGACTATTCTCTCCCCACACGAATGGTCCTTGAATCACAAGGTGGTAACACAGATTTTCATGAGATGGGGAATCCCATGTTGCAATCTTTTTGCAACTCCCCTCAATGCAAAATGCCAGCAGTTCTTCTCTCTCATTCCAGTTCCGGGGGAAACCCCCCAAGGATGCTCTAGTCCAAGCCTGGCCTCCGGGTCTGCTATACGCCTTTCCTCCGGTTCCCCTTATTCCTAAGGTGGTTCAGAAGGCGATTCGTTTGGGAAGCAAAATGATTCTTATTGCCCCATACTGGCCTCGTCAAATATGGTTCCCCTTTCTTCGCAAGTATGCATTGGACGGTCCCTGGTTCCTGGACCAAGTTCCGGACCTTCTGATACATCAGTCAGGACAGCTCCATCAGTCCCTCCATTCATTGAAGCTAGCAGCTTGGCTACTCCTCTTCCGACCATAGTCAGGAGCCATTCTTTCGACCCTGAGGTTATGCATATTTTGTCATCGGCCCACAAGTCTTCTACAAAAAAGATGTATAGCAGTAAGTGGAAGAGGTTTGCTATTTGGGCTCAACTCAGAGGATTAGACCCTATGACAGCTTCTGTGTCAGAGGTTCTGAAATTTTTAACTTCCCTGTTCAACCAGGGTTGTTTGGTGTCCACCATCAAAGTTCAATTGGCAGCTATTTCCAATTTTCATGAGGACGTCGAACCACCTTTAATGAGCAATAAGTTGTGCGAAGCCTTTATCAAAGGAGCTTGGCTTCTTAGGCCACCTATATCACATCCTGCACCACCGTGGGACCTTAACGTAGTGTTAGGAGTATTAACAGCACCCCCCTTTGAGCCGGCTGCTACCTGTGACTTGAAATTTCTTTCTTGGAAGACTGCCCTTCTAGTTGCTATCACATTAGCCAGGAGAGTTTTAGAACTTCAAGCCTTATGTATCAATCCACCATACCTGATATTTCACAAGGATAGAGTTTCTCTAAGACCAAATCCATCCTTTATACCAAAGGTTTGTTCTAAATTTTGCTTGCAACAATCCCTGGAACTACCAGTTTTTTTCCCCAAGTATACAGACAGGGCTGAGTATACATTTCACACCTTAGATGTGCACAGACAATTACGTTTCTGTTTGGATAGGACACAACAATCACGAAAGTCAGATCAACTTTTTGTGTCTTTTTCGGACAATAAATTGGGCAAAGCCGTCACGAAAGTCACTATTGCCAAGTGGATCAGAGACTGTATCAGTCATATTTATCGCATTTCAAATAAAGAGCTTACTATTCCTGTGAAAGCTCATTCTACCAGGGCTATGTCCACTTCGGCGGCTTTTCATTCCAAGCTCTCTATTAGTGACATCTGTGCAGCTGCTACGTGGTCTTCTCTTCATACCTTTATTTCTCACTACAAATTGGATGTGGCATCCAGGGGCCGAGCTTCCTTCGGTTCCACAGTTCTCCGGACTGTTTTCCAATGAGCCACCCAGGAATTAGGTGCTAGGGACGCTGTCCCATCTGTACAGAATGTTGGCGAGATAGGATCACATTACATCTTTTAGTTATGTACTTACCATAACTTTAGATGTATGGGATCCATCTCGCCTACATTCCTAATAACCCACCCTCCTTCCCCCTGCCTTGGAGGCCAGAAGAGACCGAACGATCCGAATACAACTGTTTTTTCCTCTCTTGAAACACCTGGCAATCTTATAACAACAGTCTATGTGTGTGTGCATGTGTGCGGACAAACAAGATATGGGGAAGCAGTAGTGGGGCATCCTGGGATATGAGGAGGCTCAGCCAATAAGAGACTTCGTGCTATAGTATAGCGTGCCGAGTCGGAGCCGAGGATCGGCTCCGAACCCATCTGTACAGAATGTAGGCGAGATGGATCCCATACATCTAAAGTTATGGTAAGTAAATAACTAAAAGTTATGCACCAAACATGGCACACCAATACACTGAATGAATCAGTCATACTTCTTTCTTCCTACAACATATACTCCAAATTCAAGATTTGACATAAATAATGAAAGACAATTTAAATAACCTCATACATAAAAGCATACAACTAACCTGTAGCATTCTTCACTAGGCTTGTAAGCATGTACCAGAATGTTTCACTGGAGTCATCCATGTTCTTGTGTGAAGTGCATCATTGTTTCCTTTGAGACAGCAGGAAACCTACCCAGTATGTGAGCAATAAAACATGGTCATAATCACTTTCACATACAGCACCAAGAGGTATACTGACAACTCTGGTTTCACAACCCCTCAACAAAACTAATTCTGAACTTATTGTCACTATCCACAAAAGGAAAACACAACAAATATTGTATAAAAATACATAACTAATAAGCCACACTAACACCTTCAAAAATGACTTCTTCTTAGTAGGGTTAAAATCCTGCGGAGCAAAGCAAAAAGAACAGGGTAAACCTAGAAAACCAGACTCCCATGCAATCAGTGAAAAATAGCCAGTTAGTAATGGAGATAACACTCCTCCATTAACACAAACACACAGTGACATTACTGCACTCATAGTGCAGGAAAACGAGCAACCTGTAAAGAATTAAACCTATAATACAAAGCTTTACACTATATAAACCATGCAACATGCAAACAAGAAGTACATCAAACACATACTGCCCACTGAAATTTCTCCAGTAATGAAACCAAACATGAGATGTCATCAATAACACACAGTTTAAACCTGAATCTACCAAACTTAGAAATGTTCACTTACCTGTAATGTCCAAGTGTGTATCCTAAACAAGTCCCATTAATTCTTCGAGCAGCCATCTCCTACAATGCTGACTGCTTCTCCAGATGGCTTGCACAGACTCTACAGAACAGCTTAACCAGCAGAATCTCACCATTATCTGTAAAACTTACTTCAAAATTCAACTCACCTGTAGCAAATACTGACAGTCACTTATAATCACACTATCACCAACCAGAAATAGTAAAATTCTTAAAATAAAACAGTTTTAATTTAGTAAGAAATGCTGCACTAACCTCTTGTCCAACCATCCCTTATGACTTGAGTTCCACAACTAAGCAGAATTCTGTAGAAAGCAACACACATTTCATAAAACAGCATACCCACCCCCCAAACAATTAAACCACGCCTAGTTTGTCCACATGATGCACCTAGATAATATCTGACTTTAATACTTTGTAATGAATGGATGAGTAGATTACACTGGTTAACACAGTGAGATAAATACATACATTGAAATGCGTAAGACATTGTTAACAGGTCAGCATTTAAATGTCTCATTCAATGAAATGAAAGTCAATACCAAGCCAGAAACCAATGCACTTAGCACTTCATCAAGTTGGGTATGACCAGTTTCACCTCTGCTGGCACACATTGTTTAATCCAGTATGTCCAAGATCAGAAACATTTAACAGAAAGCCAAGGATGACTGTAGCAATTATAGAATAATTAACATGCAAAACCCATTGACTCAGGCTTCTCTTACCATAAACTGAAAATGATGCAACTATTTTTATGTAATTAGTCAGAGTTTTAGTTAATGTAATAAACTACAAGCAACTGAATTTTGCACTGCAGACTGACATCTGCAGAAAATGATAAACCTATGTATACCATTTTTAAGAGCTCTATTTATAGGCTTGTAACACACTTGGAAAAGATGGAAAAAATTATTTCAGTGAAAATCAGGGGAGCCACAAATAACAGCAGCTGCCCAAGAGGAAAGCAGAGAAACAGAGGCCGGCATGAGAGGAAATACATTCATTACAATGGCATGCTTTATAAAGCAGGACAGCAGGAATTGGTGTTGATAATGGCTGACCTGAATTCACATATGAGGATTGATAGAATAGGATATAAGGACTGCCTGGGTCCACATGGGTGGGGCAGTAGGAATACAGATGGAGAGGCCACTCTCGACTTCTGTCTGGCAAATGGCTTGATAGCCAACACATGGTTCAAAAAGTGATACTATTATAAGATCGCCTACAAGAGTGGCTAGGGTGTAACTTGGGTAGACTTCCGTCTACTAAGGAAAGGACAATGGGGTACAATCAGTGACTGTAAATGCATCCCCGGTGAAACAGTCAGCCAACAGTAAAAAAACACTGGTTGCCACAAGCAAGCAGTGGTCAAAGAAGGCTTCCAAGGTCAACAGAGACCAGGCTGAAGACCTACAAGATGACTGGAGAGAAATCGCAACAACTCTAGGAATTGCTTAGGGCTATAGCACCTGAAGAAGAAGAAGAAATAAGTGGAGTTGAAAAGGACTGGAAGCACCTCAAAACAGCACGTGTGAGGACTACAGAACATATATGTAGCTGAGCCAGGTATGGAAATAAGGTGGATAAGGAAAGCTGGTGGAAGAATGCACAAGTCCAGGAAGTCATCAATAGAAAGAGTGCTGGCAGGACAGGCCTTAGGTCAACTGGTGCCCTAGGCAAAAGGTTTTCACAGCCCCCACCCCCCAAACACCACCCGGTGCCTCCATCCTGGTCTGCCTACACCAAATAAATACTGGAAAGGCTCCCCTGTTAGACCGGCACCCTAGGCGGCTGCCTAGTTGGCCTATGCCTAAATCCAGCTATGAGTGCAGGGATAAATGGGAGAAAGAAAAAGACAGACAAGACTAGGAAGGAATACTGGATGGCTAACAAGAGGGCTAAAAAAGGAGTTACAATAGCAAAGAACAAGGCATCAGAGGGACTCTTCTGGAAGGTGACTCAGTCAATGGCACAAAGAAAGCATATCGGGTTGCAAGGCAAAAACAGAAAGATAAGGAAGACAGTCGGACACCCTTCATAAGGGATGCCAACACAACCTGCTCACCAGTACACGGGATATCAAAGGGGGATGGAAGGAGTGCTTTGAGCAGCTTGTACTGAAGAAGACTATACAGAAGCTGTACTTCCCCAGGCACAGCCTACAATGAAAGAAGAACAGGAGCCCACCATGGAAGAAGTAAGAATAGCTCTAAGGAAAATGAAGTCAGGGAAAGCAGCAGGATTAGTTGAGGTCACAGCTGATATGAAAAAGATCAGGTGGCACAGAGATTAGAGTTGTCGCCTCACAGCAATAGGATCCCTGGTTCAATTCTTGGCTGGGATGCCTTCTGTGTAGAGTCTGCATGTCCTCCTCGTGTTTACATGGGTTTCCTCTGGTACTCCAGTTTCCTCCTACATTCCAAACACATGCAGTAAGTGGACTGGACACTCTAAATTGTCCACAGGTGTGAGGGCCATTGCATAGTGTGGAAGAACTACTGCATCAGGGCTAGCCACCTGGTGGTGTAAACTTTGGCTCTAGATGATTGTTACTGTTGAAGTGACCACCCGGCCCCATGTGCAGAAATGGGGAAATAGAGTTAAGGATGGTTGGGAGGATAGGAGAGAATTAGCTTTAGAGGGTACTCATCGCTATGTGTATCTCAGGTGCCTGGAGAATAAGCCTACCAGTGCCAGTGTTCAAGAGGAAAGGGTACATTCACAACTGTGTTCAGTTCTGGCTGATACTCACACATAGTCACATTCAGGCTAGCAGCACTTCCACTCACTGCAAACAGAACATGCCACGGCGCACATATAGTGCATGTTGGCTGCATGTACAGTGGAAAACATACCTATAAAGTGGTACACACTACAGAGGACAATACAGGATGCAGACACCACACCTCATGTTTGCTAGTAATGTCTGCGTAGGACGCACAATGCTTGTTGATATCAGCAGGCCATGTTTTGGTCAGTAATTTGGGAGGCCACATCACCCGCAACCAGTAATATAATGCAAAACCCTACCAATGTGTACATTACAAAGGTTATCATATGCATGTCCTACCCATCTACTGTAACACACTACAGCTTGCAGTACTTATCACATGTCTGTTCTTCAGTTTGCGTTTGAAAGTTGGTATCCCAGAATTCCATTGCAGTGGGTGGAGTTACGTAATTGTGTATGCAAATTAGATGTTAATCAGCGTACAGATTTGTACCTATTTTTCATTGGCCTTGTCCAGATTTTTGATGTTTCCAGGTTGAGAGGTATAGTGTGTGTGTGTGTGTGTGTGTGTGTGTGTGTGTGTGTGTGTGTCTCTGCTGAGATCACTGCCCTGTTTGCTAGTTGGTATTGTCGGCACTGCATGGTCCCATTTGTTGCCATGCACTTTCACAGCTGGTGCTGTGGTCAGGGTGTGGAAGTAACATTACGTGGTATGTTAAAAATATGTGTGTGTGTGTGTGTGTGTGTGTGTGTGTGTGTGTGTGTCTGTTGAGATCACTGCCCTGTTTGCTAGTTGGTATTGTCGGCACTGCATGGTCCCATTTGTTGCCATGCACTTTCACAGCTGGTGCTGTGGTCAGGGTGTGGAAGTAACATTACATGGTATGTTAAAAATATGCCTCATACCTTTGTAGGAGCAGAGCTCTTTCAGATTCATTCAGGCACATGAACCACATCTTGAAATGTGGAAATACATACCCCCTGTACTCCTGATGTATGCATCCTGATTTTTGGATTTTGGCATGTACATTGCTGTTACTTGCAAGGGTTCAAAAGAGTAGCCTGCATTTCATTCAGGTTCTTCATGTGGTATATTTCCTGACTGGATGATGAAAATCGAAGATGAGCCATAATATATGTGGACATTATTGCCTCCTGAGACAATGTAATGTAAATGTGTTAAATTCAGCATGTATCATCACGCAACTCCAGGATGTTCATCTAGTGGTAACCCTGGCAACACTGCTGTCTGTCCTGGTGGTAGTACGGGTATTATACCAGACAGTGCTTCTGGTCTAGGGTAGCAGCCATGCATGTGAGGTGTCCTGTGACCTGAATGACATGTCTATAGATATGTTAAACTGCATAGTGGGTTATGCATGACAGGAACTGTTTGAAAATCCAGCTTGATAATGCATAAAATGAATAAGGATCCACCTTGCTGATATGTGGTAGATGTTTGTTGTAGCCTTTGCTTATCACTTTATACTAAAACACTGATTGTTATAATTACCCACATTTGTAGTGACACAGGTTGTCCACATGTGCCTTATACTTTTAAATGATGGTAAATGTCAGGGCTAGTCTAAGGTTTCCGCAATCCTGTCATGGCTATCACTCCACTCACAGCTATTTAGCTCCATGTACATAAATTGTGGTATGAAATGTTGCCAATGCGGTTTTTGATACACTATCACTACTTCTGTTTGGTAGTGATAATCATGCATGCCGATACAAGCAGTGCTCTATCCATGTGTTTATTCTGTCATTCTTCTTAAATGCATTGCTACACATCCGTCTTGCTGCCTCCAGTGTAGGCTGGTATGAATAGTGTGTCTTTTTCAAACAGCATTCCAACTATATATATATATATATATATATATATATATATATATATATATATATATATATATACACACACACACAAAACTATAGTGTTTGTTTCACATTTGCATAGATAGTGTGCAACCACACATTCACAGTTTGTGTGTGGTTGCTAGTGAATTGTCATGCTGCCATTCATTCTATTTTAAATGCACATCTCCCTCCTTCATTGCACCCAGGGTATGTGAATATCCATCACTGAAAGTAAGAACTAAGCTGTGCTAGAACACAGCATTTTGGGAATCTTTCAGATAAAGGAACAACCCTAACATTTAGCTAGTATATATATCTCTAGAGTTTCATTAACTGAAACAAATATGTTATGTGCTAGGTCACTGGAAGACATCTAAATGGGAAAAGTTTAATAAAAATCAGCATTCTGGCCTCTATTCCAGCTACCACAGTAGCAGTTAACATCCCATATCCCATCTACCCACAAACAAACATTAAGGAATCTTTCTTCTCATCATCTTTTATTTTTCATGTCACACGTTTCTATAATTCATCCGGATGTCCATCATGCTTGAAATATCAGTGCAGTATTGAGAAAATTATGAATATTTGCTTATTTGCTTTAAATACTTTGTAAGCTGTTTACACAGTTTGTCTTTCTCACCTTTAAAAGTGTGTCTTGGGTAATTTATTCTCTTTCCGAGGTTGTTGCTTGCCCACATGATAAATCAAGTCATTCTGTTTTCGACCAGACAAAGTCAGTACATGTTTCTTACATTAAGTGTTCAGGTTTGCATAGCAGATACGTTATTTCAGTAAAATCATCTAGCTGGTTTGTGTGGAAAAAGGGGTGAAATTACACTTTAGTTTGTTTTCTGGATCCACAATCTGTACCTTAAAAATTGCAGTTTAGTTTTCTATTGTTCTTGTTGGAGTGGGATTAAGAAAGAGAAAATCTGTTTTCCTGTTAATATTTTCAGTCACCTTTTATGTTGTAATCAATATTTGTCATTTATTTCTAATTAATAGACTTTGAAGCCTAGCTTTTTTGCCATGCAAGGTAATGTTACTGTTTTGTCATGTAATGTCATGCATGACTATAAAGCCTTCTTTGTAGTTTTACCGTGGGATTTTGGTATAGGTTAACACTGTACACTTCTTTGAGCCCTGACTCAGACAGTTTCTTAGACAAGGAGTGCTTTGCCCTTTTGATAACGTTCTTGCTTGCTTAGTTGTCCCAACCTAAACTGCATTTATTCTCAAATCCAGATAACAGAGTTGCTGATAATGAATATTAATCCCCACACAGTGGTACTGTGAGTCCAGTTGGTATAATTTCTCTTGGAATTTTAAAAGGGGATGCAGATTGCTCTTGCAATTTAACAGTTAAATATCAACAATGTGTAGCATCCCTCAGATGTTTCTTTTTATCTGTTTCTTCATTTTTAGTCTGATATGAAACTGGAAGTGATGTCAGTGACTGTGCTGAACAGTTCCTTGTTAGTTTACAACTACTTTATTGTTTTGCATGCCATATACTCATAGCAAGCAGACTGGTTAATACATTTTTTAGCCATTGCAAAAGGTCACTTTAATACCAGTTTGAGTTTTTTTTACCTATTTTATGCCATTTTTCTTGCATTTTTAGATAGTAGAAAATTATAACAAATCTAAGTTTGTCAGTATATACACTTTAAACTGGTGTTTGGAGCAGATGCTGTATTTCACATCATCTGCTTCATGTTTTATGCAAGCAGAATGGAAGGGTATTTTGCCATTTTGTTTATAAAAAAAAGTTCTGCTATTCATTTATTGGCCTATTACAAAAATTGTTGTGCTGAATTGGTTGTATTTCTGAATAGTGATCATAGTGATCAGACGTGAAAGATAATGTGTAAACAGTGCAAATGCACTATTATTCTATCCTGGTTCTTGAGGGGGATGGGGAAATTAGCACCGTATGCAGTCCAGACTGGGACAGATAAACAGTGATCCTTGTATTTATGGATCGTGACTTCATGGGTACACTTAATAGACAAAACAGTCAGCAGTTTCACAACTTGTCTGCTGGTAGTATTTTTAGAATGGCATGAAAGGGTAACGTGTGCTCACATGGTTATATCTTAGGACACTATAACAAGACAGCAGCAGAACAGTCATTTTATCATATTATCACCTCTATTTACATTTAGGATAATAGGGTGATGGAATTCTTTCATTCAGTAATAAATACTTCCCATATATATTAATTTGAGTATGGTACACTGATATTGTTTTAGTAAGTAATTTTTGTTTCTTTTCTACTGCAGATGAACACACTACTCTTTTAAGATATTTGCAAGACAACAGCAACTAACCAAACACAACTAAAATCATGTTTAGCAGTATACACTTTAATAAATAAACATTTTAGCACTTAATTGTACAGCATATACCTTTTTCCAAATGATCAAATTTTCTGCAGCTTTCCCAGCTGTGAGCAGGTGATTTCCATTTCTATAATATATTACTGTAGACCATACTACTTTTAATTAACTAACTTTGAAACTGAAAAATCTCAGGGTGAGTTATATTAGTTTAGGAGGTACAGGGGAGAATACACTCATATGTGTGTGTAGAGGGCTTGCCGTCACCTAAAAAAGAAGTGATAGAACTTCATTCAGTTAAAGGGGCTCACTGAGTTATGATTAGAACAGAGATGGTTTAGTGATATGGCCCCTCTTCAGCATAACACAGCATGCCAAAAATGTTGTTGTTGTTGTGTTAGTTTGGTTTTTGGACTTATCACAGTCTACATGTGATCATACTGTCAGCTCCACATCATGCCTGCACTCAATATTTACATCCCTCATTTGACTCATTAGCAGTCTTTGCTGTGTCACATGGGAGTCCTGTGTACACTGCTATTGATGTCCATGATTGTGAGCATTATTGTTGAGCATAGACCTGTCTGTTGGCCCCACCAGGTGGCACATCTTGGGCATATTACCTTCATGATAGACAAGGCCTGCACAGCGGAGCTTCATACAGTGTTTCAGAGATCATAGTTTAGTGTTCCTTCCTCAGCTGGGAGAAATGTAGCAGCAATAATTACCCATGACTTACTCACCCAGACTCATGCATTCATTGAGCCATCGTCTCAACAGCAGGATCTGTAGCCTCTGCTCTGTGTCCTCTCCCTGTATATCCATACTCCTTTACCACACTGCAAAAACACAGCTACCTTGTACATAGAAAATCTGCCATCCTTCAGTGCTCTCCTGCCAGTACATTTAATCCATTCCAAAACTTAGGCAACTGGCATTCTAGTGGAAATGTAAACACTGTACTTCATGACCCAGCATTCATTTAAGGCTTTATTGTGACAGCGAGAGCACCATACATGTTGAAGCTGATACATGGATTGCCATTGGGGTTTATGTCTTTGTATTAACTTGATAGTTCACATATTTGAGCAGTTTTTTTAATTGTTCTATCTTTTTACTCTTACTAAACCTTTTTTTTAGAACTGTGCAGAAGTACAACAGTTAGCACTTATACCTCACTATAGTTGAATTACCAGTGCAGTTCCCAACTGGGATGCCTTCTTTGTGGAGTACACATGTCCTTCCTGTGTATCCTTGTGGGTTTTTCTTGGATGGTCGTGTTTCCTCACATATCCTAAAGGTATAATATGGATAAAGTGATGTTCCAAGTTATCTGTAGGTATGTGAACCACATGTGGATGATTTTGTGTGTGTGTCTCTCTTCCTGTGTACATGTGTATGTGTGTGTGATTGTGTGTGTGCATGTGCATGTGTGTGTCAGTCTGTACATATGTGTGTGTGTGTGTGTGTGTGTGTGTGTGTGTGTGTGTGTGTGTGTGTGTGTGTGTGTGTGTGTGTGTGTGCACATGCGCTTGCGATCACATGAGTTTATCTTTGTGTACACACATAAATAAGTGTCATCTTATTCAAAATTAGTTTCTTTGCCTTGTACACATTAAGTACCATGTGGACAGTGATTCCCCTGCAGCCCTGAACTGGAAAAAGTGGATACTGGAAAAAGACTTGATGAATAAGTGTTGGAATGTGTGTGTGCATGTCTGTGCATGTGTGAGTGAGAGAGAAAAAGAAACAGAGTCTCTTATATATACATATAATTTCTCAGAGAGGTAGACTTTACCAGAAAATTGAAGCACCATTATTTGCTTCAGAATCACATCTCTGTACTCTACACAATTACTTTTCTCTCAACTTTTCTTTTGTTTCTAAGACAGTATACATGTTTAGCCCTTCCTAATCAATTTTAGTTGCTTTCTTGAGACAACGCTGATCATAAAATTATGTAAATGAGACATGAGAATTGCACATCACCAAGTTCCTTAGCCGAACTATATTTCGGCCCCCATTCTCCAGGCATAGTGACAACAATGCCCATGTTGCAGCTGTTCTGTTATAAAGACACTGGGCGGCTAGTCCATATAGCTGTATATTGCAACTTCTTTTGGTAAAACTGTATTACTGCCAAGAAGAACAGCATGTCAATAGATCAAGAAACAGAGCCATGCTTGTCAGTATTATGTGACTGGCAGGAAGTTCAGAAAACACAGGAAATGCATTTAAAGCAAAAAATAAACCCTCTTACAGACCAAAGGTGGAGTCCTTCACGTGAATGAATTGGCTTGATTCACCTAGCTAGTCTGCAAGCATAATATACCCATATATGCAGACACAAAGTAAACGGGTCAACCAAAACACTCTGATGAAAAGAAAGATATTTTAAACTAAAGTTATTGTATCACAGTCATAAAAACTCATATCAGACCATTGCTGCTGCTGTACTGACAGAACAACCTTTTTAAACCTTAAGGCACAGTCTCAGACTTCTAGCAATTATCAGTCCAAACATTCAGTCTCAACTTACTGGTTGGTAAGACCACCTGTCCACTAAGTTAATATCTGCTATAAATTAATGTGCAACATAACTCTATTTATCATAGAAAAAAAGTGTATGTTACTGCACTGTGATAATAAGATAATTAAGCACACTTCTATTAAGTGCTACAGCCCTTCAATTGCTCTTACATCTGTCTTACACAGACGCTTCCTTTGAGCATTGGTTTACATCAAATGTGCAGTGACAGTTAATGTTATCCATTCTTTACTCATTTTACTAAATGTATGTGCACTCCTGAGTAAGTAAGACTAGGCAGTTCCTGTTTTGAGTTGCACATGTTCACAGATGGCAGAGGTATGACTACCTACAGATGAACTTTTGCCTTTGTGCATTATGTTGTTTAATTCTTTGGACTCTTAGTCGAATGTCTTTACGTATTATTGATTGTCATTCACTAGTCTGTTATGGACTGTGTTAGGGATTTAATTGTCACATGGAAAGCCTGCAAAGTATAGTTCATACTTAGAACATAGCGAGCCACAATCTTATTGAAAAATGCATAGCAGTTTAACTGGAAAACGGTATTGGGTTGGAATGTAAAATTGCCAGTATTTATGACTGGCTTTGAATAATGAATTACAAGCCTGTCAAAAAAAGCACAACAGTTTACCAGGAAATCGGTGTTGGACTGGAGTGTTCAAAAGGCAGTTATAATATCTTGGTTTTGTTTAGCATCTTAAGAGTTTATCAGGGAACATACAGTTTAACTGGAAACCAGTGTTGTGTGGAAAGTATGACTGCTTATATTAATATGTGATTCTAATTTTTGTGGGTCACTTGGATGCTAGACATTTTAGCATTTTTTGAACTGCTGAACAGTGGACTTATTTTGCAAACTTTTGCATTTGGTACACCTGTTGATTAGTCTGATTAGTCTTAAGTACATATTTTATTGTAATATTGTTGGTTAAGGTTACATTACTGTTTTCATATGCTTCACTTTTGTATAGTGAGTACTTTGGAAATAATCACTATAATAATCATAAATCTGAAGTATTACTTAATTTTGGGGATTCTGAAAATCAGCATTAGTGATCATGGCCAACCTACCGCTATTCACATTGTGTGTACAACAAATCTACATGATTATTACTTACTCATGCAGCCAGACCAATGTAAGTGATGAGAAGCTCCCTGTCACATACACATTGCAGACCCATGGCTAGATCCTGTTAGACTCCCTCATGGCTACATTAAATTATGAGCAAAGCTTAAAACTGAACATAAGCAAGCACCTGTGCTAGTCATCTAGAGTGTGTGCACACAGATGGGAAATCTTCACTGACAATATATTGATGTAGAGGATAACACTGTTGTGGAACAGACTCCCCATCAAGTTCATCCTGTCCATATTCAAGTGCAACTTAGATCTATTGATGAGAAACAGAAAATTTACCCCAGGACTACCCCCTGTTCTACTAATAGACAAAAAACATGTCCTAAATGCTTTATCCTATGCATGGATCTCCTCAAATTGTTTGTGGCATGATCCCAATTATTCTCATTAGGATTCTCATTAAGGGTAATGACTAGGGGATGGATAAAGCCAGTCTATAACCAAATGTGATAGGTTATTTTGAGCACAAAAAAAGAAATTCCCTTCAAGGGCAGCAATCCTAGTAATTACCTATGTACCTATGTAATTTGAAGCAATATATATATATATATATATATATATATATATATATATACATACATACAGAGAAAAGTTCCACAAATGGGAAAATGTCAGGAATGGGTAAGGTTGGACTGTCGAGATTTCACTATAGGAACAGAAGCCACAGAGATGGACAGACAAGTGCAAAGAGAGCTGACCACCAAAGCAGGACTATAGAATATGATGGCAAAGGTGGTATGGCAATACTTGAATGTAGAACAATATGGAACTTAGACAGGAGAGGTGGGGTACAATAAAGTAATATAACATACCAACCTGCACCAATCCTGTCAACATCAGAGTTTTATCAGTGTACCTGTACTATATGTGAATTTTAATAAAAAAAAGAAAATATGAAATCCTTTGGAGAATACATTACATCCTCAGCTCCTTAACAAGGTGAGCCACTGAAGCACACATATTGAAGGTGTCATAAGACATGAATGTAACACATTTAGAAACTAATAGCAAGGAAAGAAAGATAGGCCTATGTAGACTTGTATCTTTCCTAGTAATATTCTGCCTTCTAGTGTATTTGCAATGGGAACCACAGAAGCAAGGTAAGTATAATACATTTAGATACTGCAAACCAAAATATCACCCCCACCTGGATTAGAAACCTCCACTCACTGCCTTGATACTGTATAGATTAATGTATTAGTAAACTGAGCCATGGAAGCAGTTAAACTGAAAGCGATGTCTTTACCTTATTTCACATTTTCGTGTTGCCTTGCATCAGTGTTCAATTCATTTTCACAACTGATGACAAGTTCTATTACAGAGTGACAAGGACTAGATTTTGTTTTTGCTATAGGTAGAGCAGTGGCATTTTTCATTGGTTATATACAGGCCTCAATGCCCTGTATGATCCATCATGCAACATATGACTACAGAAAGATTACTTTTTTATAACAGCCCTTTTTGGGCATATGTGTGTTGTGTTTATATATTTTGACCAGATTAAAGGTCGGAGATGTAACTATAGGATAGAGGTGGAGAGGAAGCAGCAGATGGTTAAAAAACAGGTGAACAAATAAGGAATGAGCAGGATGGGGATGAGATGGGAGCATATCCCTCCAATTTTTATGATGAATGTATCAAACAATGGGAGCCAGTTATGTGCATATCAGTCAATATCTGGAAAGCTGAAAGGTATGAGTGGGAGTATTTTTTTATGGGAGAGATGCCCTTTTTACATGTACATCAGCTGAGTACAACAGCCCTGTGTTTCTTATTCTTAGTCAAGCACTCTGCTTGTGTTGTGCTGATGAGGTCATAACAAGGCCGAAAAATGCATATCCACAGCTAGTGGGGTTTCACTTTATTGGCCTGAAATTGTCCATTAAAATGACTTAAAAAGAAGAAAGTCATGGACATTCAGAATCGCTATATAGCTGAAACACTTGATATTCATAAGGGTCATTTGCATATATCCCACGTGCCTCTGATACACAAGGTTTGTTAGGTCACTCAGTGGAAGTTCTAGCTTGGCTGGAGTTTTCATTTAGCTTTTACTGATTTTTTTTTCTGTGTGACCTTCTCACTCTTTGTTTTAGTTTGTTAGTTGGAATATTTTGCAGTCATCCTAATGGTAATGGACATCAGCTGAGTACAACAGCCCTGTGTTTCTTATTCTTAGTCGAGCACTCTGCTTGTGTTGTTCTAATGAGGTCATAACTTTCACTTTATTGGCATAGCTGAAACATTTGATATTCATAAGGGTCATTTGCATATATCCCACGTGCCTCTGATACACAAGGTTTGTTAGGTCACTCAGTGGAAGTTCTAGCTTGGCTGGAGTTTTCATTTAGCTTTTACTGATTTTTTTTTTTCTGTGTGACCTTCTCACTCTTTGTTTTAGTTTGTTAGTTGGAATATTTTGCAGTCATCCTAATGGTAATGGACATCAGCTGAGTACAACAGCCCTGTGTTTCTTATTCTTAGTCAAGCACTCTGCTTGTGTTGTGCTGATGAGTTCATAACAAGTCCGAAATATGCATATCCACAGCTAATGGGGTTTGGCTTTATTGGCCTGAAATTGTCCATTAAAACGACTTAAAAAGAAAAAAAACTCATGGTCATTCAGAATCACCATATAGTTGAAACATCTGATGTTCATGAGGGTCATTTGCATATATCCCATGTGCCTCTGATACAAGAGGTTTGAGAGGTCACTCATTGGAAGTTCTAGCTTGGCTGGAGTTTTCATTTAGTGTTTACTGATTGTTTTTTCTGTGTGACCTTCTCACTCTTTGTTTTAATAATAAACCTGTACATATACATAATAAAAATGCTGATCACACAGCAAATATGTGCAGTACAGTTGATAAACAAGGGACAAATACCTCTGTGGTATACAGTGGGATGCCCATCAAACTACTATTTATGAAAATGATGTAAATAAATGTTGTAGCAGTACATTGATATTAGTGGGATGAGAGATGCTTTGCCATGACAAAATTTTTTTTTTTGGGGGGGTGGTTGAACTTACAGCCATCCTAACAACCTTAGAGCATGTAGACTTAACATCATGATTCTGTTATCCATCCATAAAGGAGGAGGCATACAGAAGTGCACTTTTAACACTGCACATTCATACCACTACCCCTGAGCTATGCCAATACTGACAGATGTGGTACTGCTGTATAAAAGTTATACAGAATTATTTTTAGTGGCTACAACTGTTACTTTTATGGCAGCCTGTATACTCACTCCTAAGTCCTCTAGTCTGTTCCTATGCATCTCCTTATTCTTTTTGATTTCTCCGGGGGCTACAGATGTTAACAATGAGAAACTGGACAGTGGCGTGCAGCAGTTATTTGTTTAGCTAACTGATGTAATGCTTAGGGTTGCACCTTAATGTCATTCTTCCATCAGTGAAGGAGATCAGTCTTGCATCAACTCATGTCACTATAGTGGTGATGGCACTGTTCTCCAGTGCATGAGATGCCAGTAGCATAGGTGACAGCTTTGGCCAAACTATACTTGGCATCAGATTTATACTATGACCTGGTATATCCTTCTCTTAAACTCGTCTTGGTTTTCCCTATGTAAAACGCTGGGCAAGACAAACATATGCCAACATAGACCACCCCACTGGTATTACAGTTGTAGGACCCTTGCACTTTGAAAACTCTGGGATACTCCCCAACACAATTGTTGTTGTTTCATTAATAAATCGGCATTTGTTGCAAGTGCCAACTTTTTTCATACCCTTCCAAGTGCGACCGGTATCAGTCAGCCTATTTTTACCTCTTTCAAAAAATTTGCTTGAAATTCTTTCCTTTCTTAAAAACCATGTCAGGGGTACCTCCTACCCTATTAATGAGGTCATAAGCACCAAAAACACAATCACAGTTCTTTTCAAGTAACCTTATTTCAGCACTATTATTGTCATACTTCAGAACCATAGTCTTGTTAAAATTCTTGAATTCTTTGAGTTGAAGTAGTCAGTATTTCTGGATAGTGCAACAAAGGAGGGCATTGGGTGTATCTGTGGGTTAAACCAGAAGAAGTTAACTAATCTAACAAAAACTAATGGATAGTTTTTTGTAGAAACATGTCCATATATTTAGTTAGCTCCAACAATAAAAATGGAGTCATCTCTTATCAACTTTGACAAATGTATCATCTGCCCCTTAACAAGACCTTTTTCTGTCAATAAGGGTTGTAGCTATCCTAGTGAAGATAGCAGTTTGAAAAAGTAGGCTTCCTAAAAATAGTAGTGTCATAAATCTTTTTCTCTTTTTTTTTTTCTTGCTCAGTGTTTTATATAGGGAAAACCGAGAAGATACGAGTTACCAGCACAATTATGCCATAAAGAAAAATGACTACACTAATGCTTTGGTTAGATATTCAAAGAAGTGTGAGAATTTTAAAACGTTTAAAGTGCATCAGAAACCACGGGGTGGTAATTGGTCTGCCTTTCTTGGATCTAGGAAAGTACACTGGCAGGTTTTATTAAATTCTACACATCCACCAGGTATTAATGACAGGATTTCAGTAACTTAGTTTACTATGCCTCAGGGCCAATCAACTTTAAATTAAAATTCACAACTTTACTTTTTTGCAATTGTTTGCTTGTATTATGTGTATATCTTAACTTTATATATATATATATATATATATATATATATATATATATATATATATATATATATATTTATTAGATGAATGATAAAGCTAGTTTAGTTGTTCTATTTATATTGTGTCATTTTCAAATATTGAGTGAACTGCTGCTTTAAGAACTGATAAGCTGATTTTATTCAAGTGTTTTTCTGATGGGTCACTGTGTATTTAAACATGTTACTGTTGAGTCTTTTATCTGATGAAGTTCTATGCTGAAATAAATAGGAATGAAAGAGCTTATCTTTACCTTGGGTCATTCTTTTGTTTCTATGTTATTTAATATTACTGCTTCTAAATGTTTTGTTCAGAATTTACCTTGAAGGGTATTTTACAGCTGTACTGAATGTAATAGCCTGTAGGACTGTAAAATTAGATGGGTGATACAGTAATGTGCAGTGTTGTTTAACTTACGCCATACCTCTCAACTGTCTATATTTTCACAGAATGTCCAGATTTTTGCTTCATATTCTTTGTTTGTTCCTCGTACAATTTGCGATTTTCAGACAAATTGCTGAGGACTGAAGTCACTCAATAGTATCATACATTGGAGTTTCAGAGTTGGCATACATTTTCTTATGGATACAACCACACATTCTGTTATTCTAGCAATTTTCTAAGTTTGTAAGAGCAATATTTAAAATCTGTCCTTATTTTTGGGCCTTTCTTCCCCCTTTATTTTAGGCTTTGTTCAGATTTCTTGTGCTAAGAGTTTGAGAGTTATGCCTTGCATATTTGTGATTAGCCACAACCTCTGTAACACTACTATTGCAATGGCTGTGTGTTCTTCTTAAGTTGCAGTTGTATGCTTGTATTATGCGGAATATTTGATCAGGACACATATAGTATATGTCTGACATTTAGTTAACAATTGTTGGTGGATACAGATATCTAGCTCTCAGGCACAATTACAACATATTAGATGGCTGAGTAGGATAGTAGTAGTATCGGGATTTGCAAAGCCTAAATAGGACCATGACTGTTAATGCCACTGTTTTCCATACCAACATGTGCCTCAAAAACAGGTCAAGAAGAAAGGTTCTGCATCTGCTGCTCTTTCCACCCACAAACCCATGTTTACAGATCCTGAAAATTAGGTGGTATTAGAGGCCCTCATTGTCCATGGAAGATGGTTCTTTACAGTTCATTCTGCCAACCTGCCTTCTGTGACCATGCCTGAAGTAAAACTGTCACCAGAGTATGAACACAGTCTTTATGCCCACAGATACCCAGGAAACACAACCATCTGAGAGCAGAAAAATGGAGACAATATAAATCAGAGAAGTGTGGTGGCCCTCAGATTAAAGAAGTCTTTATCTGCCCCTAGCACTTGTGGGCATGGGGCTGTCCACACAGGGGTGATTGTTAATAATGTTCACTAGAGGTATGGTTATCAACCTTCCCCTAAGGTTAGTGTGTCAGGAAATGTCTCCCAACGTATGTGCAGGGTTGCTGTGGAGTGGTGTGTGTAGCTCCACCATAGCCACGGCAAAGATAGTGAGGGTGATTCAGGCTGTGCATACTGACCTACAGGAGTGCATGAGCCATATGTGTGATTCTTTAGATAGACTGAATCACACACATTGAACCCTACAGTGTCTTTTCTGAGTTGTCTGTCAGGGGTGTGTGGACCATCCTCACAGCCAGTCATCTGCTATATCTACAGATGTTAGCCGCCATGGATGAGTGAGCTCCCACTTCTGCAGTGCTGGCACTTGCACAGCAACTCCTATCATGGAGGTGTCTACTCCCAAGAGAGGCTGTCCCTGTAGTTGTGGCCATTGTCTTGCTGGTACATCTACTGGTGGACATTGGTATAGGTCACACAACACACCAACAGCTAGCCAAGGTCATGCTATAGCTAGTACAACTCCTTGCTGAGCAAGCTCTTGTGGGTAGAGGCATGCAGAGAAGGCTGAACCCTCTGTCATGCATGCCCTGGGCAAGTCCAGTAAGCCAAGGTGCAGTGCTACACCAACTGCTGAGGTTGTGCCCTTGCAGACACACACACACACACACACACACACACACACACACACACACACACACACACACACACACACACACACACTCTACCACCACAGCCACCAGCACATGTGACACATCCGCTGACCCTGGGTCTTCTATACATTAATCCACCCCAAATCCTGTTCTCACACTACCCATAAAATCACTTTTACTTTTGCTGCACCTCAGCAATCACACATTTCTCTGTGAAAAACATGCACTTCTGTACTTTCTTATCCACCTGTGCAAATAATAACTGTGTTTAGCCTTTTGTACATTGTTACTTGAGTTGCCTATGTCAGATACAGTGCCATGGTATCCTTTGCCCCCCTCTTTCTGGCATAGTCATCCCCTGGTACTGTCTCCTCCAGTGACTCCTCATCTGTTCAGCTACCACTGTTTGCGATGCTTGGAACTGCTGGATCTGCAAAAGGCCACCCTACTGTTACTGCTGCCTATCATATTATGTAACATTTCACACAAGATCAGTATTTTCATACAAGTGCTTGGGTCATACTCTGGGGTACCAGAGGATGTATCTAAACAGAGAAAGCATGACTTCAGCATCCCAAACACATGCCTTATAATGTTTCTGGTTTGTGATAGTGCACATTTATACACTGTCAGTTTGATACTGTGGATTTCTAAGGGGTGTCATGCACCACAGTTCTACTACCTGTTGGTAAGTCACTCCTTGCCAACTGTTGATTAAGGTCTGATGTGCACCATGTGTGAGTCGAGACATGTCTGAGTGGCCTGCACACACATTGTAGATGGTACCATTTGCATTACAGACCACATGGCACTTAATGGAGTGAAATCCTTTGCAGTTCATGTACCACCTTCCAAGTTCACCAGATGTAGCCTTTATATCAACATGGGTATAATCTATGGCCTCCAGTACCACCAGGTTGTAGACTATATCACAGTACCCCCTAATACTGTCCGCGGTCTCCCCTGAGGTCTGTAGGAACCACATATGCTCCCTCAGATGCTTAAGGTTGTCATTGAGGAGCTGTTGATGCCTAAAATACCTCCTCTGTCCCCACTAGTTCACTGAAAGGTCCTTGTACATAAAGCCACACATACCTTTGTATCCACTGGGATAAGTACTTCATGGGGCTGCAGTTGAAAACTTATATCCACAATTGCCTGCATGGTGTCCCTGTCCACAAGGTACCAATCTGCTATGTTGGTGTTGTGGAGAGCGTGAGATGTTAAGCATCATTAGATGACCTTACACCTCTAAGAGTGACTACACTCACTGTCAGATAAAACAGCTGTAATGAGAGCCTCCTGCAGATACATATTTACAGTGGCTGTGGCACTCCCCAATCGCATTTGCATCATATTTGATGTATACCATCTGAATATGGGAATATGTCTGAGTTCATATCTAAGATAAATGTTTCTGACTTGTTCTACCATCTTGTTTTAACTCATTATCATATGCATCTGTTCATTATGTAATTAGTAGCATATAACATGACAAACTACATTATTTGGCCTAACTACATTCTGTAGCTGGATTTTCTGGATCGCACTGCTTGTCACACAGATTCGCTTAGAACAATGTGGCTTTTCTGAATCTAGTCCAATATGTTTAACATTTATGTGTGGCTACTTCTTATGCCAGTTATGTACAAAATTGGATTTCGCATAATTGTGGGTCCCGAATAACAAATAAGGTCATTATATCAAATCTAATGTTCTCTGGAATCAACGGTTCCTGTGCTGTACTTGTACTGAGGCTACACTGACTCTGCTGTTTGGCAAACAAGGTAGCACTTTAGTGTAATATTTTTTAACATAGAAAGCAACAGATAGATAATTTAATTAGTTACATTTATAACAGTGTCTTTTGCCACCCCTTAACCCACCAGAGCATTTTTTTTTTAAGAAAAGGAGTGAAGGGATTAAAGGAGTTAAGAGACCCCCCTTAAAAATTAAATTACCAAAAAAAAAAAAAACCCACCAGAATCTGTCTAAATGTTACAGTGACAAGTGTCGAACAATGCTGCTACCATAACATTTCTCAAACATGCAGAAGTGTACCAGCAAGGTTCTGGACTAATGCTTTTTTTATTAAGTGGGTTTATATTAGATATAAAAGAACAGAAGTGAAATAATGTGCAGCCTTTGTTATTTATTTTTAAACTCTCATTCTAGGGGTGCAGGATATGGTTCCCCTGCCCTGCAAAAAGAAAAAAAGAAAGAATGGAAAAAAAAAGAAATCTGTTCATCCCATGTATGTTGCCTGGAGCTGTCACATACTGAAGTTACAACATGTCCCCAGAAAATGCTATTCTATGTGCAACATTTTGTGAAGCTTTTTTCTTTTAAGATAAAACTGGTCCGTTAAAACCTCCATGTGTAGAGTCTGAATGCTGGACTGTTAGGTTTTCTTCACCTTTCCCCAGAAATTGAACCGATATCCCATGAGTAATTTCCTGTGAGCATTCTCTACTCTTAAAAGTAAGACTCGAAACTCTTGAGAACAATATGGGCAGTAGTAGAATCCATCCATCCACCCACAACCCCTTTCCCTATTTTTACACATGGGGCTGAGATGTCACTTCAACAGTAACAACCATCTAGAGGGAAAGTTCACACCACCAGGTGTCTAATAGTTGAATATTTAGTGTTAATTAAGTAGGATGTTACCACTTAACACTGTTTAGTGGATTTTAGCTCCTTTGATTACTGCCATTACATTTAAATACTGCACATCCACCAAAATTGATTGTTTTGTGCTGGAGAAAAATAATCTTGCTTATTCCTGTACATTTTTCTTCCTTTTATAGGTTCATACTAGGCTAGCTGTCTTTGTGGGCCTTTTTATGGATAGCAAATTTCCTTTGGTGAGTATTAAACCCTGTACCTTTTGCATGTGAGGTAACAGCTTAACCATTATTCCAGCCCCATTAAATCTATTGAAATTCCCTGATTGGGAACTTCAGTTCCCACCCAAATTCCATTGCATTAGATTTATATTTGGCAAACACCTCCCCAGCATGAAATATACCCACTGTGGCCTATCTGATTATGCCATTAATAACGATCTTCAAATAACCTGCTTTCACTTCATCTCATTCCAGCTCACATGCTACCATAGTCATACTGATATTACCATTACTGGTTTAAGTAAATACCAACCTCTCCCTCCAAGAAAGGCTACCTACTAGTACCAGACTAAATATCAAACCCTTGATTAAGAATACATAGCAATGAAAACCTGCAAAACATGGATATGCATGGTAGGAAATCTTATCTTGTTCCTATGAGCAGACTTTATACTTAATATCTATTACTACAGCAGCGTGTATGCAAGTGATGCCCTTACAATCAGGTTCATTCATTGGCCCCACTTATATAAAACATTCCATAAACGCAGTTTTAGAATCACCATATGGTCATGGTGGGAAACATTGCCACAATGGTAGGCTAACAATTCTCTGAATATTATCTGTACAAAACAATCACTTACAACATTTAAAGTTGCCTCATAGTGCTTCTCATTGCACTGCTACAACTGCTGTAGATAGAGCATACAGAATCCATCCCTAGCTATAAGCACCTTTGTAATGGGAACAGTAAGAACAGGTATCTTCAGTAATATCATAACTGTGCGTATGGCTAGTTCCATAGCAGCTCACCATCCTAGGAATAGTGCTTTCAAGAGAATAATGTACTTTATATTAATAAAGGACCATGATGTGAACTTTTATGACCAAAGATCTTTCCACAGAAACTAAAAATCACTGTTTACCAAAGCAGTATCCATAACAGCAGTAGCACAGATCCCAAATGGTAAAATTCTTCAATTCTCACAGGCAACAAAATAAGCCTTTATGTAGCAATGTATCTCAACTACTTCTTTACCGGTAGTAATCAAATACCACAAAAAAAAAAAAATACTACATCTTAGGTGAAAAAAAAAAAGACTAATCCTTCCAGGAGACAATAGTTGCAACTGACAGAAACTCATTAAAGGCTGATTACAAAGAGCACAGAACCTGCACATTCTGAAGCATATGGTTACGAGTCTCATTAAACCATGCCCAATAATTAATACTAGGACACTATTTAAAGATAACAAACATACCAAACAATTGTGGGTCCTTCCACAAACTTTGTGACAACTAGTCAGTAATGTCAGGTAAAAATCCTAAACTATTCCTACCACCCAATTCAGTATGATTTTTTCAAAGTCAGTGGAAAAACCCTTTTCATAAAACTGCATCACATTGCTTGGTTTCAATACAAAAGGATGCAAATCTAGTCAAGGCTCACAATAATTTCTATAACATCCTACTTTCAGTGCAAAATAGATTGTTTCAGCAAAGACAATGAACAGTCAAAGGTACAGAATGCACTTGGCTGAACAGCAACATCTGTGCATAGGTGAAGGGAAGGTTTGCCCTGATGCACCTGAATCTAAAACTGCAGACTTTCCATCTCGTTAAACCTGAATGCAAAAGTGCCACTAGTACATCTGAATCAACATACATCATTAAACTACATAAAGCCTAAATAGGACAACCAAAGTTGTTGTGAAAAACAGTCAAGAAGTTAACCAATAAAGATGATTCAACAGACTTTCCTGTAAAATTTGAAAAAAGATGTTAATCAGCATAAAATAAACCAGTGCCAACGTTGAATATGATAGCATTAATACCTTTTCAAATGCCAAGTGACCACTCCCTACATAAAAAATTCATGAATGTCTTTGATTAACTAATGTTCACTTTACAACTATAAAAGCAGATGTGTCCATATAGGTTTATAGGTTAGTACTAGGCTAACTGCCCTTGCGAGCCATTTTAAGCCTAGCCAATTATCCCCTGTGAGATTCAAACTCTGTACCTTGTGGTTGTAAGGCAAACACCTTAACCATTAGGCCATCCTCCCAATATGCTCTTACAAGAAAGTGATACTGCTCAGAATGCTCCTTCCCACAATCCTTTATTTGTTGTATGTATACCTCATGTATTACTAAGCCTTCAACTCACCTATTCGACCTCACATTGACCGCAGACATAATATCACAGAGCTGGAAGCATGCACATATAACTGAGAGCCCTAAAATTCGCCTCATCCAAAGTATGTACATGTTTCAGAGCAGAAAATGGTGAGGAAGATATTTTTATTAATGTGCAAGAGAAGTCTGTTCCCTAAAACTGGAATTCTTTGCATGAGGTAGTCATCTCACCAAAAGAGTCTGTTTATGTTCATGGTATTTCCCGTTTTGTCACTCATGACATGATCCTTAGAGGACATATATGCTAAGATCAGATCTCACCCTGAGAAATCTGTAGGAGACAGAGAACATGAACAGAGTTTTGGGGTGCTCAGCATAGGAAATGGAGCTCAGACCTTTAATCCTATTACTAATGAAATGTTAGGGTCATTTAACTTCATCCAAGTGTCTGGGCAGATACATGCCAAACAGGGCATTGTATTCAATAATGGATCTAATGAGGAATGAGTAGAGAGAGGGGCATAATAAGAGCCCCAGACTTAGAAGATAGCCCTTGCTAACCAGCTGTACAAGGTAGAAGGATTTTCTAACAACTGTGGATATGTAGTGGTCATTGGAGAGTTCACTGTTAACACATGTGCCCAGGTCTCTGGCAACTAGAGTTGGTTTACCATTGATGTGGTTGCAATGTAACTGCTCATATTTTCCAAAGTCAACTATACCACACTTCGCGAAGTTATCTTATGATCATGGCCTTTTCTTAGAACATGTTTATTAAATTATCACTTAAAACATATAGTAACATATATTAATAGAAAAGAAAAACTATATTAACATTTATACCTCTTCTTTCTTTGTATCTATCATCAGTACAGTATTACATAAATTGCTGAATTCCTGCCTTCCTTTAAACTTCACTCCTCTTTCTCCTGAACATCACTCTGCATGGATTGTTCCCACAATTTCCATTTACTTCTATGTCATTTGCTCCTTCCCTTTTCTGAAGATCCTTCTTCCAGTGCTTTTATCACTTTTATAATATTCAGTACTTCAGCTACAGTTGGTTTAAACTTTGATTTCCATTTTCTAGTAATTATCTTTTTTTTTTGGCAGCCAACAGAATTATATTTAATTAGGCCTTACTATACCTAGGCAATTCAGATCCTGTGTCCAAGCTCAAAAGAATAATTTTCTTAGTAAGTGCATTTTCACACCCAATATTTCTGACAATATTCTGTGGGTAGTTTTTAAAATCTGCCAACTCATTACACTTGTAAAACATACATTCTCATTTACCCTTTTCTACCCCATCACACATCCAACATTTGCTATCGACCTACAGAAAGTTTCTTTGAAGTCTCCTTGGGGGATGAGATAAGTATGCAAATGCTTCCAAGCAAAACTCCTAAACCTTCTGGACTTTGTTGCGTACTTGGGAACCGTGCATATTTCCTCCCATTGTTCCCTTGTAAATTACTTTTCCAGTCTTTCCTCCCAATCTTTTCTACCCTCTCTGGCTGATTCTTTTAGTTATCATGGAATATTTTATATGTCCCACTAATTATCCTTTTTTAATAGCAGCTTCTATTTTAAGTTCAACTAAAAACTCTACCAGAACAGGTCTTTCAATTAGGATTCCCCCATCCCTTTATGTTTGGTTATACTCTGATATCAATCCCTGGTAGGGAATGCAGTCTCTAGCCTGCAGTTCAAATGTCTTCTTGGCCTCATTCCACTCTATTACCGTTCCTTCTCTAGTTATTTGTTCTCAATACCTTGGTTCATTTGACAGTTTGCTACAGTAAATTCTTTCCCCTTATTTCCTGTTTTATGTATCCCTACTTGCAGTCATCCCTATTGGCAAATATCCTTTCTCTATTCTCATGTTGGCTTAATTCTTAGAATACTTTATGCTACTTGATGAAGATAATACTCTGTATGGTTGTTGTTCTTCCTTAGGATCAACATCCAAAATCCCACTCTCCCCATTTTTCTTGAACGTCTTCCTGCTTCATCATCATACATTTCCACTTTAAATTACAATCTTCTGCTTCTGTTTTGAGGATGACAATTGTTTAGCTGTAAAATATCCCTTCAAATCCGGTAATTCTAAACCACCTTGTTTTAATGGAAGGATCAGTTTATCTCACTTAGCTCTTGCCCTCTTCCCCTCCCATATAATTAACCTTCAACACTTTATTATATGTACATTAGTGTGTGTTTGTTCCCTTAAGAGCCATTCCAGTCACTCAGCACGTGCATATAAGTACTGAGCACATGCAGGCAAGACTGCCATTTTGTAGTGAGCAGCCAGAGTGAAAGCATGTATGTGTGTAGTAGTCAGTTAGTTAGTTTGTTCATTTAAATGTAATGTTACCATTCTCTATCATATGTTTGTTTGAATTTCGGCTTTTTCCCAGTAAGGGGTCGCCACAGCGGAACTCCGGTCTGCTAATGATTGGCAGTAGATTTTTCCGAAACGCTGAGGTGCCAGCTCGACGCCCAACCTTCAACGAAGGCACGCCCATTTACGCATGCATGTCTTTCAAATGCTACCCAACCCTAGGGAGGACATGCAGACTCCACACAGAAGGTACTCCCAAGCCACGCCGAGAATCGAACAGGAGAACCTCTTGCTGTGAGGTAACAACGCTACTGCCGAACCACCACGGCAATCTCTATCCTATGTTTGTATATAATAAAATACTTAAATGAACATCCAGCCTCATCGTCTTATTGAATTTACACAAGATGAGTGACATAGTGTTAGAATGGGATACAGAGTAAAACTTCTTCTTCAAGACCACGAGGCAGGCAGTTACAGTTGGAGGAATGTACAGGTGTGGATCATCCCTTCTCAAACGACTCACAAACAGGTCAGAAAGACAAATACAGGTACTAAAACTCATTTAAATGATTTTTTACTCAACTAATATAAATCCAAAAGGAAGGTGCATCTCAAAAACACAAGTCAAGCACAGAATGCCAAATAGGAATATATTTAGCATGCCACCACTTTATTCAAACGTTTTTGTCACAGAACAGACTTCTTCAGAACAAAAATAAGAACATCAGCAACGAATATAAAATGAAGCAGTCAGACTATTCAAAATGACTTTCTAATTAAACAAAATGTTCAAAACTATGGTATATTGATAAAAATACTCAAAATGCTTACAAAAGTGCTTGAAATAACTTCTGAGTCACATGAAATGTATACAAAAAGAGAAAACAACAGTATTTTTTTTGCTGTGTGCTACTTTTTCATAGTAACTAAAGCTATTCGAGATATCCGAGGTATGCAAAGGGCAAGTTTGTGCAGTATTACAATAAACTTATTTCTCAAAATACAGTCATTTTTAAGGGACTGTTGTGCAGTTGAATATTTTTCGAGTACCTGGTGTGTGTATGTGTGCATTTATACATAATTACAAGTGCAATTTGTTGGCATGGCAGATGGATTTCGCAGACCTGCTGACTTGTATTTGATAATAATGTTGCTGAAAACTGGAGAGTGAGCAAGAATACAATATTTTCATTCAGGTTGCTTTTTCTGACAAAGACAAACATACAAAGGCATTTATGCTGCTTAATCTAGCTGGTTCAGCAGCCACTGAAGGGGAGAGTTAATTTGTGTATGCCTCAGCTATGTATGCTGGGGAGGGGGAACCACCATATAGTAGTACCGGCTGAAACCCGCGAAAACCCTGAGTGCTTAAAACGTAAATTTAGAGAAATGTGTAACCCCCAAACAAATATTACAACGGAAAGGCATATATTTTACACGAGATCAAAAGCCTGGTGAAACTTTTGCAGCATATATAACTGAGTTGAGAAACAAGGCAAAAATGTGAAGATTTGGTAATTTAAGAGACGAGTTGATAAAAAACAGGCTTGTGTGTGGTATTAAAGATGATGAAGTGAGAAAGATTTTGCTTCAAAACAGTCATTTAACTTTGAATAAAGCCATAGAGATTTGTCAGATGTATGTGCTCACAGAAAAACACACAAATATGCTCACAAATGAGAAATGCCTACTTCCAGTGCTAATGCTGATAATATATAGCACAAAGTTAAAAGATACAGGCACAATGGTGGGGCAGTTTCAGTGAAACCCAGAGCCTTTCTTGCAAATTCCAGGGCAGCTCCAGTAAAATCCAGAGCATGCTCAGTGAAGCACAGGGGTGACTCACCAAAATCAAAGAATGTGCCCCCACCTAGCCTCATAGTCAACTGTCATAATTGTGGTGGAAATCATGAACTTAAAAGAGAAAAGCGTTTAACTTTTGGTCAGTAGTGCCACACATGTAAAAACTGGAATCATTTCAAAAGGTTCTGTAAATCAAATAAGGGTCATTCTTTTATTTAAAGAGAGCATTCAAAGAGACAAGTTGATCAACTAGAAAGCTGCATTCCCACTTTTTATGTTGATGGTGTGTCAGTGCTTGGTGAATCTGTTACTGCAGTAGATTTGTGGGCAAAGAATTAAGTATTTTGTACTGTTCTGATTAATGGGAGACCTGTAGAGCTCAGAGTTGATGCTGGTTTATAGTGCAATGTTATGTTATCAGAAATATTTACCAAAGTAAGAGCTAATGAGAAGCTTGATCTGTCAAAGTGTGCGAAGCTTGTTTATTTTGCTTATGGTGGTGAAGAAATTCAAACCAAAGGCTCCGTAGTGCTTTCATGTTACTATGACTTGCAATTTTACTTAGTCAAAAGGCACCTGCAGTCATTGTTAGGTCTCAAAGACAGTTTGAAAATGGGACTGCTTTCATTTAATGCAGAAGTCCACCATGTAAGCACACACAACAATGAGAATTTCACACAAACTGTTTTTTCTGAGTATGCTGATCTTTTTAAAGACAGGTTAGGCAAACTCCCAGTTGTGTACTCCATATAGTTAGACCACGAGGTAAGCTGAGTTATCAAACCAGCAAGGAAAGTTCCAGTAGCCCTACAAGGCAGAGTCAAAGCTGAGCTAGATAGAATGGTACTCCTAGGTGCAATTTGTCCAGCAGATGAACCAACTGAATGGGTATCCTCCATGGCGGTAGTGCATAAGAAAAGCTCATATGATATTAGAATATGTATTGATTCAAGAGATTTGAAAAAAGCACTAAAACAACCACCAGATGTGCAGCAGTATTTTCCTTACAGAGGCAAGATTTTGATGGAAGATGATATCATCGTGAAAGGTCCAAAAGTGATTGTTTCAAAATCCTTCCAACCGGAGTATATTACAATCTTGCATCGTGACCACCCAGGAACTGATTCTACTAAAAGAAGGGTGAGAGGACTAGTATTTTGGCCTTCTATGTCAAAGGACATTGAGAAAGAACTTTCAGCTTGTTCTGTTTGTAACAGTACTAAACCGCATCAGCAAAAAGAACCACTGAGCTAAGCCAGATTCCTGAACTACCTTGGTCGACAGTAGCTACAGATATTTTAGAATGGAATAGGTAACATTACTTGGTATTAGTAGACTCTTATTCAAATTGGTTCTTGATTGACCTACTTCCTAATCTCACATCCAATACTCTCATTACTAAGTTGAAGAGACATTGTTCTGTCCATGGTAGTCTGCATAAACTCATTTCTGACAGTGGTGCACAGTTTACAAGAAAGTAGTTCAAGAGATTTGCTGAAATGTGGGACTTTATTCATGTTACAAGTAGTCCTGAATACCTACAATCAAATGGCTTGGCAGAATATGCAGTTCAAAGTGCAAAACAGCTGTTGGAAAAGTCTAAACATGACAATACTGAAGTTTTTCTAAATCTGCTTCATCTCAGAAACATACCTCGTGACAGTCTTCTTGGTTCATCTGCCCAGAGGTTAATGTCAAGACAAACCAGAGCCACACTACCAATCAGTAAGAATTTGTGTGCTAAAAACAACAAAGCAGTAAAAGTTCAACTCTTAAAGAAGTGTTTGTCCCATAACTCCTACTATGATAAAACCAGGAAACCTCTGAATCCATTGAAAGAAGGAAAAATAGTCAGGATGCAGACAGCAAAAGGATTTGACTGAATTGGACTTGTGAAATGTTTGTGCAAAAAAACAAACTCGTACATTACTGAGTCGCAAGGCATGGATTTCAGGTAGAATTGGAAACATTTACTACCAGTGTCCAAGCCAGTGTTGCAACATTTTGCTTGTAACAAAGACTCTAATTCTCGGGCTGATTTGTTCAACATTCCTGTTCCAGAGAATATTTCATTGCCTGTTCCTGAAAGTATCCCCGAATGTCCTCAAGAAGAGCATTTCACAGTGACTGTCCCTGTTGCTAAACCCAGTTCTAGTTATTACATTACAAGGTCAAGTCATATCTCAACACCAACTCTCAAATACATGGCAGCCTGGACATGATTGTTATTTGTATAAATATCTGTATAATTGCATAATCATATGACTGTCATTGTTTATTTGCATGACCAACTAGTCAAAGAGGGAGGACGTAGATCAGAGCGTGTGTGTTCCTTTAAGAGCCATTCCAGTCAGTGAGCAGGTGCATATAAGTACTGAGCATGTGCAAACAAGACTGCCCTTTTGTAGTGAGCAGCCAGAGTGTAAGCATGCATGTGTGTAGTAGTCAGTTAGTTCATTTAAGTTTAACGTTACCGTTCTCCATCCTGATGTGTTTATATGTAATAAACTACTTAAACGAACACTCAGCCTCATTGTCTTATTGAATATATACAAGACTAGTGACATTATTGTCCACAACTTTTCTGGTTGATAAAAATATGCCTGACTCATATATAAAACAAAAGGGACTAAAATATTTTCATGTTTGTATCTTACTATCCATATAAACAAGAGTCTTCAGTCTTTCAGTGTTTCTGTTATCTTTTGTTTAGACTCTTCCCACATATCCTTAGCTGCCACAACAGAAGCCTTTTTAATCCTAAATATTTCATCATATTGTGTCTCTATACATATGGGTATTGCTGAAAAAATGATTGTGTGGATACCTTATTTACAGCTATAGCCTTTGTTTTATCTTCATTATTTGTATAGCCTGAAAAGACTTGAAACTTTCTCAAAATGTTCTACAACACACTGAGATGTCCTTTTCTGGACCTATCAGGTACAAAATAATATGGTCTGCAAAGAAAGCCAACTTTTCTTGATTACCATGCTGATTATATCCTTGAATTTCTGAGTCCCTTATTTTCTTTGCCAATGGCTCTAAATATGAAGCAAATATCAAAGGGAAAATATGGCACTCCTGCCTGGTTTCAATGTTCAGAAAACAACATAGAGAGAAACCCTCCAATTTAATTCTTGACTTTGATCCTTCATATGTCCTCTTTACTAACCCTTGCAACAGGGTATGCAAATTATTCCATTGCCCTACTTATTAAATCCCAGCTTACTCTGTCAAATGTTTTCTCTGCATCAAGACTCACCAACAACAGTGGTATTTTATTACATTCTGCTTCCCTCTAGATCACCATTGTTCTATTAATGTTCTCAAATGTTTGCCTCCCCACCACAAAATCCACACTGATCCATATCTGTCAATTTTGGCAACACATTTGCATTCTTTTAGCCATTATAGACATAAGCACTTTGTAATCATGGTTTAAAATTTCTATATGAAACTTGGTCTGATGAATCTTTGCTGTGTTTGGGTAATACAGTCACCACAGCGTTGTTCCAAGATGTTGATACTTCCCCTCCTTTTAATATACTATTAAACAAAATCTTCCACATCTTTATCGCCTTCTTCCCTCTAACTTCCAGACATCCACAGAAATACCTGTTCCTGGAGACTTTCCTGAAGATTGATTATACATCACCGTTTTTATCTCATTCCCTCCTATCTTCACTATTAGTTGTTGAGCTTCATCTACCTTTAACCTTGGCATAATTAAGTTTTCCATCAATATTTCCATTTCAGCTGAGTTTCACATTTCTCTGCATACAAATTTCATGAAATTTTAGAAATATTTCCAGTATCTCTACACAATTTTTTATTTTCCTTGTTATACGCTTGTTAAGTTTGGTGACAGACCTTTCTACTTTCTGTTGCCTAAGTTGTTGTGCTAAAAGTTTTTGTGCTATGGAGATGTTATCAAAAAGCAGTTGCTTAACAACAGTCTTTCTAAATTCATGCATATTATCCAAATACCCCCTTATTTTCTCTTTAGCACACTGCAGTTGCACCTTTCCTTGCTCTTAGAGATGTCCCTTATTGTACAACATTTTAACCTTTGTCAGCCCCTTTAAATATTTCCTGTTACTTCTTAACAATATCTCTTTCTGCTTTATCTGTTTTATTTCCACCCTATTTTTAGACTACATTTTCATTTTATCCCATTCACTAGCTATCACTTCTGAAGAAATTTCTGTCTCCTGTAAAGACTCTCAAATAATTTCCACTACCTACTCCTTAAATTCCTGTCTTTTTAAGTGGTGGGTGGGAAAGCACCAGTGTCTCATTTTTATTTCATCACTCTTTTTTTTTTTTTTTTTTTTTTTTATCTTAGTTTTATCAGTGCATGATCTGAAATAGTTATTGGATGTGTGTTGAAGCATCCAATTAAATGCACATGTTCCTATGAAATATAATTTCTATCCAGTCTAGCCCAGTTATTGTACCTTGAAGGAATAATGCGCAAATTCTGTCAGAGTTCTTACTACTGAATTCATGTCTTCCATAACAAATATTTTTAGAAATTTCTTTAGAAATCTATGCTCATTTGTTATATTTTCTTTTCTATGGCCCTGACACATCCTCTCTATTGCAAATCAAGTTCCTGCTGAAAGCTGATTATTTTTTCAGAAATTTTCTTAAACTCCATATTAACAGTTTTTGGTGGAATATAAAAACATGCCAGTGTAATCCTCCCTCCCTTGGTAGTAGCCCCTTGCTACCACAGATCTACCATTATTGTCTTTTTTCCCTCTTCTATCGCTATTGGAACACTTCTAGCAATCTGTATTATCATTCCCGTTTTCCTTTGTCCCTGATATTCTGCTAAATATCCATCCTGAAATCCTTTCTTTGTAAAATTCTCATGCTCATTTCTTTCCAAATGCACATCTACAGCATTGCTATTTGAAATCTGCATTTATTAATATAATTCAGTGCTCTTTTCCTTTTGTCTATACCTGTAAGGTCATTTAAATTCCAAGATGTCATGGCTAACAATTGGCCTGAAGTCTTAGATTCCCCTATAGTTGAAGCACTTGAAAAACTGAAAAGAATGTTTAGTGAAAGGAAGTACCCTAATATCTTGAGATTATTTAGGTAATGTGACAGGTACAAGAAGGGCAAAAGATTTTCAATCTGTAATGTTTGTTTGTGTCTTTCGGCTTTTCCCGGTTAAGGGTCACCACAGCGGAACTCCAGTCCGCTAATGATTGGCAGTAGAGTTTTACGTGCTGGCTTGCCGGGCCTAACGCACAACCTTCAATGAAGGAACGCCCGTTCACGCATGTCGCCACACAGAAGATGCTCTAACTGAGAATCGAATGAGCAACATCTAACTGTGAGGCGACAACGCTACCGCAGCACCACCACCGCAGTTCTTATTTTCAATCTGTAATAAGGTTCCCAAATATGACTGTCCCTTTCTAATATGAATAAGGGTGATTATATGGGGGATGGTACTAACCTTTAGTCCTATTTCAAGAGACGTTAAGAGTAGTTTGAACAGGAATTGGAAAGGAGTGGAAAGAATATAAAATCGCTTTTAGAAAATCACAACAGTAGTGGTGAACAAAATATAACAAGGGCAGCAAAGGCTGAATAAATGTGCAAGGTGTGCACAATGTAAATATATTTTTGATGGTAGTAATTTGATGGTGGGAAACTACCTCAAGATCCTTGCAACTAATGGGAAGCGTAATTGCAACACAAAAGGGGTAGTTTACATTGCCACTTGTATATCACATCCTGCCTTCTATGTAGGCAAAACTGAGTTATCCCTTAGGACAAGGATTTATCATGTACATGCAATTAAAAAAAAAAAATTTTAGATTATTTGGAATACCTAACCCACATAAGAATAAGGATTATCCTCCTTTCCGACCTGTGGTTGCTAGTGGGGGCTCACTCAGTGAAGCCACAACTGTTTACCTGGACTACATTTTAAAACTACTGGTAGAGAAGAATAGATCATATATCCAAGATTTCATTGATTTTATTAGAAAAATCAAGAGCATTCCCATCAGCGAGGACAGCTTACTGCTTACTATTGACATCAAATATATGCCCATACCTGCAGAAAAAACTGAAAACTAATGCTGGTGTGGACTGTAATTCTAAATTTGTTTTCTACAGGACTCATTGTGACAGTCATATGGCATTCTTTATTGGAAAAACATAAACAAACTAAAAAGAAGAACGTCAGGACACTTGGCTGAAATTCGAGCTAAATATTATTGCTCTCGCTAAGCATTTGATCACTCATTGGAGACACACTGACTTCAGGTTCCAGATACTCAAGAAACTAGAGCCTGAGTTTCTGGAAGGTGATGTCAACAACATCCTGAAAAGACACAAATTAGTTTGGCAACTCAGGCTGAACTTCTTTCGTCCTCCAGGACTGAATTATTATTGTTCTTCGAAAATTGTGCTAGAATTTAAAAAATTACCACATAGCATCTCTCATTAACTTATCTCACACAATGTTATGGTTTATGTTGGACATTTCAAACACAGTTTACACATTGCTTCTTGTATTTATTTTTTGTTTATTTTGTTATAATTTTATATTTGTATTATTTTTATATTTTGTATTTTTTGAAATTTTTGATCCAGTTTTCATTTGTCAATGTCACTTTAGAATTTTAAAAGTATTAACTTACATTAGGAATATTTAGATGTACTTCTAGATGTACTTCTAATTTATTTCTGAATCAAATATAGACACCACTGAGTGATACTAATAACTATTAACATATAAAAATTCCTCAGACAGTTACAGTTACTACTTAGTTATGGATTTTTGACTATAGTGAGATTTTTTCTATGTTATGTTTTATATATATATATATTTTTTTTTTTTGAGTCTCTCTTGATGATGCATTACAACTACTTAGACATATACATTTACAATGCTCTTACCTTTTTTTTTGTAGCTTGGATATATAGATAATTTTCATTGGCTCTGCTTTGTAAAAGTAGCTAGAATTCAAATAGGAATTATTTTACATGTTTTTTTTTCTGTTCTGTTTTCAGACACTGTAAAATATAGCCCCTTTGTGCATGCACAAAGTTTCTGTGACATCCAACATATAGTGAAATTAAACTTTTGCTGCACATATAATATACACTTTTATATTTTGATACACACTGGAAACTACACCTCTATACCTCTAGTTTGTGCACATCATGGATTTTATGTTTTAAACTCATAGGTTTTAAATGGAAACATATGTTACACCTTTTTTCTGTTCCCCTGCACAGACTGTCACATATGTTGTTGTGTATGAAGCTTGCATTATCTAACTACCTAAAGCATATAACACTTACATAAGATTTAAATATGACTTAAACATACAGTTTTGTGTCAGTTTATCTTCACATTTCCATATTTTTATAATTAATTTACAAGTTTGTTCCTCTTAGAATTGAATCTGGGTATCATTAATATAAATGAGTTAGATTTTTTTAGTAGTTTGAACTGTTTCTTACTTCTGATTGACAGTTACATTTAGAGAGACAGTAACACTCTAAAATGGCTTTTTTAGTGTACAAAGAGCTGCAATGGCAGCTCTGGTTAAATGCGACTCAGTTTCCGGGGACAAATGAAAAGACTTCTGTAAGCAGTTCTATAGCTTTAAAAGCAGGTAGACTATAGGTATATATTTTTATTATAATGGATTGGATATTGAATAATTTAAGCGATGTTAGCAGTCTTTATAATTCATGTTTAATATTGTATGAAAGTGTTGGTTCTGATTTTAATAGGAAGAGTCTTCTTAGCATTGTAGAGCATTTCAGCCAAATGTTGGCAAACCTGGCTCATTCTTCACTTGTAGCCACCCACAACTTTTATATCCAACATGACAGATTACCACATCTGGTTCTATATGGTTTATTGGAATCTATTCCAGCCATCACCTAAAGAAAATGTACCCCAAATGCCTGCACCAGAACCTTGTTTTCAGCACTGCTGAAACTCTCCAGCCTCTGTCTGCCCACCTTGTGAATATGCTGCATCCTGTTTTACATGCTAAGAACAAGAATAAAGGTATGGGTATAGATTGCACCTTTTCTTTCTGTAACCATCTCTTAAAAAGCATAATGACACTATGCATAGCTTAAACTTTCATTTACTTACTTACTTATTTATTTATTACCGTTGTCAACTAGATATGTTGTCTAGTACATGGACTTTTTTCAGCCATGACCAAGGCCAAGAAGACAAAGAAAAACATACTGTTCTAACAAAGAGGAAAACAGTAGAGCAGAAGTATGCCATCTCTAGCAGCAAATAATATAACCATAAAAATTAGGAATAATATCAAGCAAAGAAAATGTTTAAAAGTATAATATAAGAAAATTAGATATGATGTCAAGAGGTAGCATCCATTTGCAGGTGTAATGTGATGCAAAATTAGTAGTATTTACTACAAGTAAATAAGGAAGGAATGAAATGCACAATGTGATATGCTACCCTGTCGTACTTCAGCATAGTGGCTAATCTGTACACTTGTCTGCTGATGTGGGAATGGATACCCCCCACACCAGATAGCATACTACCAATAAGCAAAACTGGTACCAGGTAAGACCTTCTGACACAGGATAGCCCATGACACCCTATGGATATTGCTTGGTGCAGTCCCTAACCACTGCAAGCACCCTTCACCATGTGCTGTGGTCAGTAAAACATGATGGCAAACAATTGATGTATAGTATGCACCAGTATATTACACACGCATATACCCCAGGCTACATGCCTGGTAATGTACACCAGTATGTTACACAAGCATATACCCCAGGCTACATGCCTGGTAATGTGCACCAGTAAGTTACACAAGCATATACTCCAGGATACATGCCTGGTAATGTGCACCAGTATATTACACACGCATATACCCCAGGCTACATGCCTGGTAATGTGCACCAGTATGTTACACAAGCATATACCCCAGGCTACATGCCTGGTAATGTGCACCAGTATGTTACACAAGCATATACTCCAGGATACATGCCTGGTAATGTGCACCAGTATGTTACACAAGCATATACCCCAGGCTACATGCCTGGTAATGTGCACCAGTATGTTACACAAGCATATACTCCAGGATACATGCCTGGAACAGTGCACCAGTATGTTACACAAGCATACACTCCAGATATGCCTGGTACAGTGCACCAGTATGTTACACAAGCATATACCCCAGGCTACATGCCTGGTACAGTGCACCAGTAAATTACACAAGTACATACCCCAGGAAATATGCCTGGTACAGTGCAGCAGTATGCTACACAATATATACCCTAGGATACATGCTGGTACTGTATCATACACCTGATATGTGAGTAGTAATTAAAATAGAAACCATACACATTTTCATCAAAATACTTATAGGTATGTTGTTGTGTTTTTCGGTCCGCTAATGTTTGGTAGTGGAGTTTTACATGCCGAGTTACCAGCCCTGACGCACAACCTTCAATGAAGGCATGCTCATTCACGCATGCCTCCACACAGAAGACGCTCTAGCTGAGAATCGAACGGGACAACATCTTGCTGTGAGGTGACAACTCTACCGCAGCACCACTGCCGCGGAATAATACTTATAGTTATGAGAAATTCCACATTGGCAATGTATTATACAGCATTGTGTGACTCATGAACTACTAACATCCAGTATGGCAATAGTATACTAAACTCCACAAATATAAACTACTTATAGAATACACACACACACACACACACACACACACACACACACACACACACACACACACACACACACACACACACAAACACACACAATACTGCTCTTATGCAAGGATGTGGGTGAGTGGGTACAGGAGGAGAAGGGCATGTAAACCTTCCTGCACATCTAAGCAACAGATGTTTGCAGTGAATGAGAATCATGTTTGTGCCTGTTCACACAAGTTGCTGTCATTTTCCTAAACCATTAGGCATTTGGCATTATACAAGGTAGAAATAGCTGCTAGCACTTCTAAGCACAGGATTCCTGCATGGTCTGTAGGGAAACACAATTCTGTATGTCTTTCACTTTTTTGTCCCTGTGATGGACCCTTTAATGTGGTAGATGCCTGGCATGACTTGGGTTTCATGCTTACCAAAGCTAAAGGCATCCAGAAATCTGGAAAACAATGCTGGCATCACCCTGATAACATGAAGCAGATGTGAAAATCAGAAGAGAGTACACAAAGATGTCCTGTAAGTGTGATTTTTTTTTTTATTTTTTAGCTTCAAAATAAATGTATAACCTACTGGGAAGTACTAAAAGTGTGTGCAGTTTTACATTTCAGCCAGTGAAGAGCTACAGCTCAGTAGAATGGAGTTTCCCAGGAGACAGCAGCAGCAGATGTCTTGCAAGATGGAGTATAATGGATTATGTGTCATTGTTATCTGCCTTAGAGTTCATTTTCAATGAAATCCCACACCTATGGCACCTTCCCCTTTGTGTCTCCATCCTGCAGTTCAACATGATAAGAGGACTGGCAGATACCTTCATCATACTCTCCGATTGTTTTGTTTCAAGTGTGGGGGGGGGTCTAATGTTGGGATGTTGGGAATCTTTGTGGCTCACCTGAGAGGGGTGAAAACCCCTGTCAGGTGGAACACTCCCATGGTTAAGGCATTGGTGTAGGATACAGTCTGGCATTACAGTGGCCACTATCTTGGCCAGATAGAGGCCTTTCTGTGATAAACTGGTGATTCATTGGGGTGGTCAGTTCTGACCAGTGGAAGGTCAAGCACTTTCCGGTAGAGTCCACATGAGTTCACCCTCCCCTATGGCCAGTACTCCACTCTAGCCCCTAACTGGTGTGCCTGTCTTCCTAGTGAGTCTTGCCACATAACCTATGCATGGTCCAACATTTGCCATCATCAGCTGCCTCCCCTCTATATGGCTATGTTCCAACCCTCATCACCCCCCATCCTTGAGGGTGCAGAACCAACCTATTTGTCTGTATTGTTATCCATGTGTTTATATGCCCCTACCAATATCCTACACCCTTTTTATATCCCTAGTCTTACCTTAAATAAAGTACTCCACCCCTTGTCTTTTATATATAAATGAGGCTGTATCCTCACAAAAAAATAATAGCCTTCCTTCCATCCCCCCACCACTGTCATATTGACTTCCCTTGTGTTTTCTCTCTGATTGGCATTCACCAATGCCATACTGTTTTATACAGCCCTTTCTTTCCTGCAACAATAATAATTGTGACTAAGCGATTTAAGTCACTTTGAAGGTAGTGTTCATATACTACAAGTCACCAGAGGGCTGCATTTTGTAGCACATAATGGCATGTAGGGCCACACACTGATGCAAACCATTACTTGAAATTTACATACACTAGTCTTGCATTACCATGCATTTTATTGAGAAGACATGCTGTTGTTGCATGGGCATGATCTTCATGTTCATGTTGCTTTGTTCTGCCACCTACTATGACCTGCACAGTTGTCCACATTATCATGGTTGTATGGCTCCTCATCATCATGTCATATCCGAGCAAGTCAGAGTGTTTTGTAGAGCTACATTGAGTAAATTAGTCTGTAATTAATGTGTTCTGCATATTACAACTTTGCCTCGATATGCAAGCCTTGCGCAGCTGCACAGTATATCCCAGCATCAGTCTGAATGAATACGCTGACATTGATTTTTAGTGGGAAACTTTCAGTTTGTATAAACATTTGTATTTTACAATTAGGCTTTTAGCAAACTTTGTTCTTTTCCGGGTAGGCCAGTTTAGGTTCAATTGGAAGAAACTTGCATTAGTGGGAAATTTAGGGTTAATACATGTATTAAAAGACTCTGCAAGGTATGTGTTGTACCTAACATGTTTTGGCCCATATTAGAAAATGCAACAAGTATTATCAAGAAAATTAGAAGACTGTTTGAAAAAAAAAAAAACATTAATGCAATAGGCTCCTTTTGAAAGAACAATCCATGTATTAGTGACACAAATTAGTAGCAAGCTTAATATCACAAAATATTTCTATGTTAACATATTATATAAGGTTACACATATTGGCAAATCTGTATTAGTTTTAGCAAAAGTAAATTGTATTACTATATAAAAGTAATTTTAAAGAACCACATGTCTGAAAATGTTTTGCCATCCCCCTCCCCAATGATCATGACATAGGCATCATGCAAGCAACCAACAGGGGATTTTTGCTATGTAGCTTTGTCTAACCATATACTCCAATGCATGTCCTGAAACAGCATGTTGGGGGGGGGGGGTCATGTGATAACCATGGAGTAGAAACCCCCCTGTCTTAATGGTGACTTAACATACCCAGCCCCAAACCCCCCAGCCAGTAAGGTTCTGCCATCTTCTGTCACTGGACTCGTCTACACTGGGAATTTATATTGGGATGCACCCTCCCTTCCCAGGCTGTAAACACCTTCACCTCCCCCATCCCCAGAAAAACAGGCAGATAAAACTTGTCATTCTTCCCTCCAGCTAGTAATGTTTAAAAAATGTAATTTGATGTTGTCAATCTTCATTTATTCTTAACTGTTGGAACTAGCTCAGCTGTTATATCAAGCTCGCTCCAGCCAGAAGCTTTCAAGCTAAGCTAAGGCTACCCATAGTGCCTCTCTTCCCTTCCCCTCAGACCTCGTTTGTCACGTAGAATTTAGGACACATCAGCCGTGATGTCAGATAAGTGTTAATTTTATATATATATATATATATATATATATATATATATATATATATATATATATATATATAAAACCCAGCCACTGGAAATGCACAAGCCAGTGCATTTCTTTGTGCCGGTCCCAAGCCCGGATAAATGGGGAGGGTTGCATCAGGAAGGGCATCCGGCGTAAAATTGTGCCACATCACACAAACTGTACAGAAACTCATACCGGATCAGTCGAGGCCCGAGTTAACAACGACCGCCACCCGTACTGTTGGCCGACAGGGTGCTGGCAGAAATTGGGCTACTGTTGGCCGAAGGAGGAGAAGAGGGGGAAGGCATGCCCGAAGGCAGGTAAGGGCTAGGACTGTGATAGTGAGGGTCGGAACTTTGAATGTTGGCAGTATGACTGGTATAGGGAGGGAGCTAGCTGATATGATGAATCGAAGGACGGTTGGTATATTGTGTGTGCAAGAGACCAGATGGAAGGGGAGCAAGGCTAGGTGTATCGGAGGCGGTTTCAAATTGTTTTATCATGGTGTGGATGGGAGGAGAAATGGTGTAGGCATTATCCTGAAGGAAGAGTATGCTAAGAGTGTTTTGGATGTGAAAAGAGTGTCGGGATAGAGTGATGTTTATGAAGCTGGAAATTGATGGTGTAATGATGAATGTTGTTAGTGCATATGCTCCACAAGTTGGGTGTGCGATGAATGAGAAAGAAAAATTTTGGAGTGAGTTGGATGAAGTGGTGATGACTGTACCCAAGGGTGAGAGACTGGTAATTGGAGCAGATTTCAATGGGCATGTTGGTGAAGGGAACAGAGGGGACGAGGAAGTAATGGGTAGGTATGGTGTTAAGCAAAGGAATGCAGAAGGTCAGATGGTAGTGGATTTTGCGATAAGGATGGACATGGCTGTGATGAATACATATTTTGACAAGAGAGAAGAGCATAGGGTGACATACAAGAGTGGAGGAAGATGCACACAGGTGGATTATATCTTATGTAGAAGGGCCAATCTGAAGGAGATTGGAGACTGTAAAGTGGTGGCAGGAGAAAGTGTAGTTAGGCAGCATAGGATGGTGGTTTTTAGGATGACATTGGTGATCAAGAAGAGGAGGATGAGTGTGAGGGCAGCACCAAGGATCAAATGGTGGAAATTGAAAAAGGGTAATTGTGAGGTGATGTTCAGGGAAGAGTTAAGACAGGCACTGGGTGGCAGTGAAGAGTTACCGAATAGCTGGGTAACTACAGCAGAGCTAGTAAGAGAGATGGCTAGAAGGGTGCTTGGTGTGACATCTGGAAAGAGGAAGGAGGACAAGGAGACCTGGTGGTAGAATGAAGAAGTACAGGAGAGTATACAGAGAAAGAGGTTGGCGAAGAAGAAGTGGGATTGTCAAAGAGATGAAGAAAGTAGTCAAGAGTATAAGGAGATGAGGTGCTTGGCAAAGAGAGAGGTGGCAAAGGCTAAGGATAAGGTGGATGAAGAGTTGTATAAAAGGTTGGACACTAAGGAGGGAGAAAAGGACCTGTACCAATTGGCTAGACAGAGGGACCGAGCTAGTAAAGATGTGCAGCAGGTAAGAGTGATAAAGGATAATGAGGGAAACATACTCACAAGTGAGGAGAGTGTGTTGATTAGATGGAAAGAGTACTTTGAGGGGTTGATGAATGAAGAGAATGAGAGGAAGAGAAGGTTGGATGATGTGCGGATAGTGAATCATGAAGTGCAATGGATTAGCAAGGAGGAAGTAAGGATAGCTATGAAGAGGATGAAGAACGGAAAGGCTGTTGGTCCAGATGACATACCTGTGGAAGCATGGAGGTGTTTAGGTGAAATGGCAGTGGAGTTTTTAACTAGATTGTTTAGTGAAATCTTGGAAAGTGAGTGGATGCCTGAGGAATGGAGAAAAAGTGTTTTGGTACCGATTTTTAAGAATAAGGGTGATGTGCAGAGCTGTAGTAACTACAGAGGGATTAAACTGATCAGTCACAGCATGAAGTTATGGGAAAGAGTAGTGGAAGCTAGGTTAAGAAGGGAGGTGATGATTAGTAATCAGCAGTATAGTTTCATGCCAGGAAAGAGCACTACAGATGCAATGTTTGCTCTGAGAGTGTTGATGGAGAAGTACAGAGAAGGTCAGAAGGAGTTGCATTGTGTCTTTGTAGATTTAGAGAAAGCATATGACAGGGTGCCTAGAGAGGAGTTGTGGTATTGTATGAGGAAGTTGGGAGTGTCAGAGAAGTATGTAAGAGTGGTACAAGATATATACGAGGGTAGTGTGACAGCGGTGAGGTCTGCGGTGGGAGTGACGGATGTGTTTAAGGTGGAGGTGGGATTACATCAAGGATCAGCTCTGAGCCCTTTCTTATTTGCAGTGGTGATGGACAGGTTGACAGACGAGATCAGACAGGAGTCCCCGTGGACTATGATGTTTGCAGATGACATTGTGATCTGTAGTGAGAGTAGGGAACAGGTGGAGGTGACCCTGGAGAGATGGAGATATGCTCTAGAGAGAAGAGGAATGAAGGTCAGCAGGACTAAGACAGAATTTATGTGTGTGAATGAGAGGAAGGATAGAGGAATGGTGAGGATGCAGGGAGTAGAGGTGGCGAAGGTGAATGAGTTTAAGTACTTGGGATCAACAGTTCAGAGAAATGGTGAGTGTGGAAGAGAGTACAGGCAGGATGGAGTGGGTGGAGAAGAGTGTCAGGAGTAATTTGTGACAGACTAGTACCAGTAAGAGTGAAAGGGAAGGTCTACAAGAGGGTAGTGAGACCAGCTATGTTATACGGGTTGGAGACAGTGGCATTGAGAAAAAGGTAGGAGTCAGAGCTTGATGTGGCAGAGTTGAAGATGTTAAGATTTGCACTGGGTGTGATGAGGATGGACAGGATTAGGAATAACGAGAAACACAAAATAGGCAACATTGGAACTATGAAATGTAGATATGGATGCTGGTGCGGGACTCTACAAAATTCGGCACAGCTCAAACACAGAAAAATATATTTATTGTAATCCACACAATTAGAGTCAAATTATCTGGTTAAGCGCTTTCATATGTATACTACAGACTTCATCAGAACCATGTAACAATTGAATCACACTGTTTAAATAGATGTTTTGGTGCCAGAATACATTGAGGAGTTAGTATTCTTAAAGAAACATGTCAATATAAAAATATATATACACATATATATCCCTTAGGTATTAATAAAATGTGTCAACAACCACATTAAAATAAATGGATTGAAATAAATATAATATGATAGATTGAACTAACAATATTAAAATGATTAGACTATTTTATAAAAAATATTTATATTAAAATATGTAGACAAAAAACTAAATTCAAATATTAAGTATGACACTATATCATGAGGAATGGCTTGATACTGATGCATTCGTTGATGCCAGGATATCTGGTGGCATCTGTCAATATCTGCCATTTACTCTCTTTCATGGCTAATAGGGCTTTCCAATTCCCTCCTTCCAACAAACAATCTACTTGATCAATTATAGCTAATTTAAAATAAGATGATATTGGATCAATACTAGGAGGGAATCCCTGTTTTGTTCACAAAACAGCACCTAACATCAAAAAGTTATTGGAAATGGCAGTGAATAATACACATCACAAAAGGAAATTATCAGGTATTAAAAAATGTGGGTCTTGTAAACAATGTAAAGCTATCAATGAAGTGGTAGGTATTAAATTAGAAGATATTAATAGGACATACATTAGATGCAGGGCAGGCAATTGTAACACAAAACAAGTAGTTTATATTGCCATCTGCAATGCCTGCCCAGCATTTTATATAGGCAAAACTGAGAGACATCTTAGGAAACGCATATACGAGCATTATTATAAAATCAAGGTGAAAGACAAAGATAATGCATTATATAAACATTTGTCTATTAAAGGAGACACACATAATTTTGTGCAGTCCCCCAGCATTCATATCTACATTTCATAGTTCCAGGATTAGGAATAAGTATATTAGAGGGTCAGCCCAGGTTGGAAGGTTTGGAGACAAAGTCAGAGAGGCAAGATTATGTTGGTTTGAACATGTGCTGAGGAGGGATGCAGAGTATATTGGGAAAAAGATGCTAAGGATGAAGCTGCCAGGTAACAGGAAAAGAGGAAGGCCTAAGATAAGGTTTATGGATGTGGTGAGAAAGGATATGCAGGTGGTTGGTGTGACAGAGCAAGATGCAGAGGACAGGAGGAAATGGAAACAGTTGATCTGCTCTGGCGACCCCTAACGGGAGTGGCCAAAAGAAGAGGATATATACATATATATATATATATATATATATATCACATCACTGAGACAACTTCGCCGGCAGGACGAATCCCCGACAACGGTAAGTAGTGCGGACTGGGTGCTTGTCCCATTACCTCACTGTAGTGCGATCTTGGAGTTGGTATATTTGTAATGTCATTTTCGTGGTATTACAGAAATGGGAATGTATTCCATTCTGTAATACATTGACTTACCATTGTCGGGGATTCGTCCTGTCGGCGAAGTCGTCTCGGTTATGTGGTCTTCGTTTACCTGCGCTTTCGTCCATCTAACATGGACCCATATATATATATATATATATATATATATATATATACACACACACACACACACACACACACACACACACACACACACACACACACACACAAATTTTTGTCTCTTTACCTCTAAACTTGTTTCTTACTTAGTATTTTCTTGTTACTGCTCTGAATTTGAGTGTGAGTGCTGCTTCTTCCCTTTTTACCTAATTGGTAATTACTTGTCTTACCATCGTTGGTATAGGCCCCTCCCTTCCCTCTTGCCTCTGGAAATTCTTTAATACCATTGTTGGTATTACCTTTTCTCTCCTTTACCCTTTGTGGGTATTTTCTTAACTACCATTGTTGGTACGATCTTTCTTTAAAAAAAAAAAAAAATCCTTTTCTCTGTTTTTTCTCTTACTCCTTGTGTGTGTGTGTGTGTGTGTGTGTGTGTGTGTGTGTGTGTGTGTGTGTGTGTTTGTGTGTGTGTTTGTGAGTAAGTTTGTCTCCATTTGCATGCCTTGTAGTTAAAAGTTTGAAGGATGGTAGAAAAGCAAAAGGGAACTACTGGTTTTAAGCAGTGCGAGGAATGTGGCAGAAAGATGCCCAGTTCGGATGGGCATCTTTCTTGTGTGTATTATTTGGTGGTGCCACATTTAGAGATTCAACTGCCGTGTGAACTCTGCAAGGGTTTCAGAGCTCGAACCCTTGGAGAGAGGCACAACAAATTGATCCTCAAGGGGCTGTTAAAATGCTCTTTTAGTGAGGCTTTGTCTGAGGTGGAGATGTCTAAGTTTCCCTAGAAAGAATCAAAAAAGAGGAGCCACTCCATTCTGGCATCTCCTAAATCTCAAGAATCTAAATCTTCTAAGGGCCAGGTCTCAACCCATACCTTGGAAATGAGGCCTAAGATTCCAAAATCGACACCTGCTACCATTTCAGCACCGAAGCCTGTAACTTCCTTTATGGTGCCAACAACTACTGACCCTACGAAAGACACTTTGATACGACCCCTTCATCGGTACCTATGACCCTCTCAGTACCAACAATAGTTTTCCCAGTCATACTGGTCACTTCTCCCAGAAAAACAAATCATTGGTCAGCCGACCACAGCACTGAAGGTCGAATCCATATCCAGGACTAGGTACTCCCTAGCTATTGACCCCTTCTTTGGTCAACAATTGCATCCGTTCCACCAGGAGTCTTTCAGAGCTTGATGTAGTCAGTTTAGTAGATCAGCTCTTGGCGGCCAGCAGTCACTCTGCCCCGTCTAGGACCTCTCTCCCATCAGGAGCCGAGGTTTACTCAGCAAGGACTCCCACTTATCTTCCTCCTTCAACCTATCTACAGGTCTTGGAGCCCTTGACTTCGATGCTCCTGATGCCAACTACTTGGTACCGATGGTGGACCTCACCTTGGTTCCGGAACTGACTCTGTGGTCGGTGGCTCTGTCAGAGCTGACCCACCCACAAGACCATGACTTGGCTGCCAGCTCTGGGATCCCTAGTTTAGCTCCGATTTTTTCCACTGTGCTGTCTACAGTTCCTAGTGTTTTGACAGTTCTTAGTTCTCTTGTGGCTTCTTCTCTGGAGGTGGGCTCATCAAAGTGGAGTTTGACCCTAGTTTTGAGGTTGTCTTTCTTGATTCTGGGCTTGAATCCCTCTTCGGATGGGCCTGCTTCCAGATTATGGAGAGAGCTCTCACCTCAGCAGGCTTGCTGTTGACACCATCCCTGTCGGAGTGTCACATCTATGTATGTATCCTCTGGATCATAGCTGTCACAATCTGCTACATTGGGGCAGCAGTCACAAGAGCAGCAAGACACCCTGCTGCAGGGTACCCTCTCATTGGAGTCCTCCTCAGACCTTCCCCCTGAGAAGCCACCCCATAAGAGATCATGCAAGAGGAAGCACCTAGATGCTCTGGAAGAATCTGTCACTGAGGACTCAGATTACGATGAAGGGGAAAGGTCCCCACAGTCACCCCCTGAAGATGTCTCCCTCCGAGACATCCTAGAAATCTTAAAATAGAGGGGTGATTGAAAGCCCACAAAGCCTTCCTCCGAGGAATCTGTTTTCTTGCAGGCTTTTTGTGCCAACCTTCTATTTGGGTAACCCCACCTGCCGATGAATTTGTCAAACTCATCTTGCAGCATGCGTGGAAGGTTCATGACACTATAGAGCCAATCCCCTGGAGACCGGACAAAATTCTCTCCGCACCCGAAAATTAACCCCACTGGTCTAAAGGTCTAGCAGTAGATGCTACTTTGCTGGCGGCTGCTACAAAAAAAGGACTCACAGAGGAGATTCCTGCTGTCCATTTTCCAAACCAAGAGTCTCAGACGATGGACAGATTTGGGAAGTGGGTCTGTGCTTCAATGACCTTTGCCATATGGTCATTGAATATGTTCTTCATTCCACATTGCTGCAGTCCTAACTATTGGGTAGTCCGCTGTCCAGTCGGCCCGAATACCAAAGTATATGGCTGACGTCGGTCAGGGCGCATTAGACTGACGTCAGTACGTCAGGGTACTAATGCGCATGACCGACGCCATATCCTCAGTCTTTTTTGCCGCATGGTCCGATGCAGAAGCAGTTTTGCGAGTGCAGGTTGGCGTTCTGAAATTTTCTGAAGTCGGAGTTTCAGACCGAATCAAAGTTGGCTAAGTACCCGTTGGGGAACATTTTGGTTTTTCTTGCCTCAGTATTTAACCGGATGTCAGAAAAAGTGAATAACTGTATTTCTTGTGGGAAACAGATACCTCATAGGGATTACCATACCTTGTGTATACCTTGTTTAGGGCCTGAGCACGACGTTGTTGGATGCCGCTCTTGTGCTAGATTTAACAAACGCACTATTAAGAGAAGGTTAGACTGTGCCAGGTTAGTGTTTGGGAAGCGAATTATAAAATGCCGCCGGATGCTCCGGCGCCCTTAAATCAAAAAGCGCAAGGACAAAACAGCGAAGCCTAGGGTTGATGAACCGGCAGTCCCGGACGTCGGTTCTTTAGAAAGCTCAGTGGAGCCAGAGGTTTTGCCAGGAGTTTCTTTGGAGTCTCAGGCAGAGACTTTACTGTTACAGGATGTGCCTTCTCAGGAGGTAGGCCAGGCTGAGGGGGCTTCTCAGGTAACTGTTCTTCCCTCTCTTCCCAAGGTAGTTAGAGCCTCTCCTTCTGTTTCCAAAACTTCTTTGAGAGGTAGGCCAAGTTTAGCTTCAGTGGGGGCTTCTCCTAGCACTTCAGGTTCTGTGCCTAAGAAACATATGCTTAAAATGGCAGAAGATTTGATTACTATGATTAGAGGTTCTATGCCCCCCCCCTCCTGATAAGAGGCCTAGGGTGGAACCTGAGTTTGAGAGTTTTGAACAGTGTTCAGAGGCTTCTGAGTCTTCTGCGGAAGACTTGCAGGAGTATCCTCCTTATTCTGATTCTGATGTGGATGATTCCACTCCTACAGCTTCTCCTCCTGAGGATTTCTCATTTTCAGAGACTCTGCATTCCATGAGGGAGCACTTTAAATGGGAAGGCCAAGATTACTCTGATTCCAGGAAAAGGCTTAGGGAATTCTTGTTTTACCCCAGCATAGGCCCTTAGCTATACCTCCTGTGTTGAATGTGGTGGAAGATGTTTTTGCAGAGGCTTCCCTGAACCCTGATTCTTTGCCTCCTGCTCCTGTTAAACCTGATAGGTACTATAGGGTGCCTGAAGCTCATAAGTATCTTTTAAGAGTCCTAGAGCAGACCGGAAACTGTTTCTCAGGGACCTAAAGGTGTTAAGGCCTCTGTTGTTAAAAACCCTGTTCCCACTGATAAAGAGGCAAGGGCTTTGGATAGATGGGGAAAGAAAGTGTATACTTCTTCCACTTTAGCCATGAGGGCGTTGAATTGTCAGTTTCACATGCTAAAATATCAAAATTATCTCCTTTCACAATTGAAATCTAAGGTGGATGCTTTGGCGGAAGGTATTGAGTGTAAAGAGTTGCTGGATTTAGTTCATGTGTCTGAACAAGTGGGTAAGCATTCTTTGCAATGTGGTTTTGATGCTGTACAGGCCTCCTCGAGGGTGGCTGCCACTAGTTCTGTTCTTCGCAGGCATGCCTGGTTGAGGGATCAGAATTTAGCTGAGCATGTTAAGACAAGGATTTTGGATGCTCCTTTACAGTCTGATGTGTTGTTTGGTTCGCCTGTGGAAGCAGTTTTAAAGAAAATGGAGGACAAAGCTAAGTCTATGCAAACTGTTAAAGATTTTTTGCAGGTGCAGCCACCAAAGTTTAGTAGAAATTGGCCTACTAAGGGATGGACATATCCTGCTTATGATTCCCAGTCTAGGGGTAGGTCTAGACATGGTAGGGGCAGAGCTCAAGGTTCTTTTAGGCCTAGAACAGGGAGTTCACCTGCTCAGACTTCTGGTGAGGGCAGGGGTCAGTCCTTTCGTAAACAGACCCAATGACCTGCCTTTTCAGCTGCCAGTAGATTCTCGCCTGGCAGCTCCTTTGGGAGGAAGACTGTCTCTTTTCAGAGAAAATTGGGATTTAATTACTCAAGACAGATGGGTGTTGGATATCATTCACCACGGTTACAGGTTTTATTTCCATACATTACCCCTTTCAAAGGCATGCCAGACGTTCCTCCTCCACAAAGGAAAGAGGCTCACAAGCAAATTTCTCTGTTACTCCAAATAGGGGCCATTCAGCCAGTCCCTGTATCAGAAAGGGGCCTAGGATTTTATTCTCGCCTGTTCCTAGTACCAAAGAAGGGGAACACGTGGAGACCAATTTTGGATTTATCTATCCTCAACACTTATCTGGACATTCCCAAGTTCAAGATGTTGACGTTACAACAGCTTTTACCTCTGCTGGGCAAAGATCACTGGATGGTAACTTTAGATCTCAAGGAAGCTTACCTTCATGTGCCTATAAGACTAAGTTGCAGGAAGTATCTGCGTTTTCGAGCTGGAAATTCTCATTATCAGTTCTCTGCATTGCCCTTTGGCTTATCTACTGCGCCCAGAGTATTCACAAAGGTTCTGGCTCCAGTGATAGCTTACTTCAGGCTAAAAGGAATTCAAATCTATCCTTACTTGGACGACTGCCTGATTCTGGCTCAAGAAAAGGAAGACCTTCTACAGCATCTGGAATATGTTATAGCAGTGCTAAGATGCCTAGGGTATTCTGTGAACGAAATAAAGTCCAGTCTAGTACCCTCTCAAGACATGTGCTTTCTGGGTGTGAGACTGAATACAGCAGCCCAGATGGCCTTTTAACCCCGGACAAACAAAAGAGTCTATCCCTTTACTTCCATCAACTATCTCATCAGTCCGTGCTGACTGCAAGGACAGTCCTTCAAGCATTAGGGTTCATGGCATCTTGTATTCTGGTGCTTCCCAATGCCAAACTGCATATGAGGAAGCTGCAATGGTATCTCAAAATGTATGGACACAGCACTGCCAGGATTTGGACACTGTCATTCAAATAATACCTTGCCTTCAAAAAGAATTTTTGTGGTGGGCTCAGGAATGTCACCTAAACAAGGGACTCTCTGTGACCCGCCAGAGGCGAGTCAGATTTTAACGACAGATGCCTCGGACATTGCTTGGGGAGCTCATCTAAATGGAAAGTGGATACAAGACAAGTGGCCTGCCAGACTACAGCATCTACATATCAACATGAAGGAGATGTTAGCAGTCCAGTTTGCATTACTGGCTTTCAAGGAGTTACTTCTTCCAGGGCAGGTGTTGATTCTAACAGACAACACAACTGTCATGTGGTACATCAACAAACAAGGGGCAACACATTCTTATCCTCTGTGCAGGCAAGCAATGATTTTATGGGAAACTGCGCTCAGCTTGCAACTAACTCTTCAGGCAAGGTTTCTGCCGAGCACAGAACTCCTTAGCAGATGTGTTAAGCAGACAAATCATGGATCCCCACGAGTGGAAACTGGATCTTCATGTATTTCAGAAATTGACAGTGTCATGGGGAACTCCAGACATAGATCTGTTCGCTTCTCCACTAAACCACCAGCTGCCAAAGTTTTGCACAAAGGGGTTTCATCACACAGCTTGGAAAGTGGATGCTCTGTCTTTCAGTTGGAAAAATCTTCATGTGTATGCCTTTCCACCTCTGCCTCTTCTTCCAAAGGTGCTCTAAAGGTCAGACAAGACAAGCCAAGGATGATTTTAATAGCTCCAGATTGGCCTCGGCAACACTGGTACCCACTACTAAGGAGTCTGGTAAGGAAGCCTCCATGGCCTTTACCTTTGATTCCACATCTGTTATCTCAGAAGGACGGTCATCTGCTCAGTGTCAAGCTTCACTCTCTTCATCTAACAGCCTGGCATATTCTGTGTTGAAACACAGCAGGTCTCAACTTCCTCAACAAGTTTTGAATGTGATTATGGAAGCTAGAAGACCTAGTACAAGGAAAGTGTAAAATGGAAGAGATTTTTATTTTGGAGTACAGCAAAGAATTTGGAGATTTCTGAGCCTAATTTGAGTGTGGCTCTTCAATATCTTACTGAGTTATTGGACAAAGGTTTGTCCTTCTCTTCCATTAAGATTCATGCTGCAGCAATTTCAGCTCACTATGATTGTGACCCACCATTGTTTTCGCATCCTTTGTTCAAGCAGTTTCTTAGAGGGGCAAAGAATATAAGACCCCCACGTAGAGCTCCTACTCCTGCTTGGGATCTCAATTTTGTGTTGGAAAAACTTACTCTACAACCTTTTGAGCCTGCGCCTACTGCTGAATTGAAATACTTGTCATGGAAGACTGCTTTTCTGTTGGCTATTACTTCTGCAAGAAGGGTGTCTGAGTTGCAGGCCCTTATGGCAGTAGAGCCCTTTTGATTTTCCATAAGGATAGGGTATCATTACGTACTAATCCTTCCTTTATGCCTAAGGTGGTTTCTAGTGTGGCTTTAAACCAAACTATTCATTTGCCTACTTTTTATGCAGACCCCCAAAATAAAGGGGAAAAGATTTTGCACACTTTAGATGTACACAGGCAATTGCGTTATTATTTAAGCAGGACTAAGGATTTTAGGCAGTCTCAGCAGTTGTTTGTTTCTTTTGCTTTGAGTTCAGGGCAAGCCTGTGTCAAAACAAACTATTTCTAGATGGATTGGGTTTTGCATTGCATTTTGTTATTCCCATCATGGCAAGGAGATTCCAGCTGGGATTAGGCCTCATTCCACTAGGGCTACTGCCACTTCAACAGCATTTCTAAGGGGTGGCAACTAAGGATATTTTGGAGGCAGCTACTTGGAGTTCAGTGCATACTTTCTCTAAGCATTATCACCTTCCTCTCTACTCTAAGTCTAGGGCTGGTTTTGCCACAGCTATTTTGCAAGGCATGTTGTCAGCTCCTGCTTCTTTATGATTTGCCAGCCTCCCTTACCTCTGCTTTGGGATTCTACCCAATAGTTAGGACTGCAGCAATGTGGAATGAAGAACATAGTACAGTTTTGTACCTACCATAAATGTAGATGTTCGAGGATCCACATTGCTGCAGTCCAATCTCCCTCCTTCCCTCTGTGTTTAGGGGTGGTTGTGTAGGTGAGGTTATATGCTGATAATTTTGTATATATTGTACATATTTTTGGTGCAGGTATATTGGGCCTTGTCTTTTTAGGGTCTTCTGACATCTGGGGCAAGAAAAGACTGAGGATATGGCGTCGGTCATGCGATTAGTACCCTGACGCACTGACGCCAGTCTAATGCGCCCTGACCGACGCCAGCCATATACTTTGGTATTCACTGGACAGCGGACTACCCAATAGTTAGGACTGCAGCAATGTGGATCCTTGAACATCTACATTTATGGTAGGTACAAAACTGTACTTTTTGGCACATTTCACTCGACTTCAAAGGGACCAGATAACTGAGCTTTCAGGGACCTTGGCAGGAGCAGTGTCTGATGAGGTACGCAATAAGGTTGCCTCCCAGCTTGCAACCCTAGAATCAATCTCCAGCTTGTCCATGTGGCTTATTGCACATACAGCTGAAGGGACAGCCAGGGCAGTGGGTACAGGCATTGCCATTAGATGTCATGCCTGGATGTGCTTATGTGACTTCCCGAACCCTTTCAAGTCTTCCTTTGTCAGTGCTATGGTTGATGCTACCTTGTTGTTTAGCCCAAAAGTCAGAGACATATTTGCTAGATGTGAGAAGGACGGAAAGACCCTTTCTGTTGTGAGCATGCATTTTTCCACTCTTCAGTGACCTTACTCCAGGAATCAGAGGAGTGAAAAGATGTGATTCAAAAAGACCCAAGAACCTTTTCGGGACACACATGGTAAGTATTCTTCCCGGGGCAGAGGGGGAACTCATCAGGAAGACACCCCTCCCATAGCAGAGGGGGCTACTTAACCAGGGTTCCAGAGATTCTTTCACTGGACAACCCTACCAACTCTCCTGAGCAGCAGCCCAATTGCTTACTGGACTCCTGGGTGCAGACAGTAATTACCAGAGGTTACCGTATCCCCTTCTGTCTTTATCCCAGACCACAAAGGTGAATTCCTGATGTTCCACTTGGTCAGAGGGATACAGCAGCTCTAGAAATTCAAAAGCTGCTTCAAGAGTCATCCAAACAGTCTCACCAGACCAAATAGGAACCGGATTTTACTCAAGATTCTTTTTAGTGCAAAAAAAGACAGGGGACTGGAGGTCAGTCCTAGACCTCAGTGTTCTGAACAAGTTTGTTTGACAGATGAAATTTCGGATGGTCACGGTTCAGTCTATCCTTCCTTTTCTGGAGAAAGAATCAAAAAAGAGGAACCACTCCATTCTGGCATCTCCTAAATCTCAACAATCTAAATTTTCTAAGGGCCAGATCTCAACTCATACCTCACAACTGAGGCCTAAGATTCAAAAATCAACACCTGCTACTGTTTTGGCACTGAAGCTTGTAACTTCCTCCATGGTGCCGACAACTATTGAACCTATAAAAGTCACTTCAGTACTGACCCCTTCATCAGTACCTACAACCCTCTCGGCATCAACAATAGTTTTTCCCAGTCATACTGGTCACCCCCCCCCCAGCAAAACAAATCATTGGTCAGCCAACCACGGTGCCGAAGGTCGAATCCATACCCAGGACTAGGTACTCCCCATCTATTAACCCCTTCTTTGGTCAACAATTGAGTCCTTTTATTGAACACCCATCACCCTCTGGTATGTCCATCAGTTCCACCAGGAGTCTTTCAGAGCTTGATGTAGTCAGATTAATGTATCAGCTCTTGGTGGCCAGAGGTCACCCTGCCCAATCTAGGAACTCTCCCATCCGGAGCTGAGGTTTACTCTCCAGGGACTCCCGCTTATCTTCCCCCTTCAACATCTCTGCAGGTCTTGCAGCCCTCAACTTCGACACTCCTGGTGCCAACTACTTTGGTACCAAGGGTGGATCTCACCTTGGTTCCGGAACTGACTCTGTGGTTAGCGGCTCTGTCAGAGCCAACCCACCCACAGGACCGTGACTTGGCTGCTGGTTCTGGGATCCCTAATTCATCTCCAATTTTTTCCACTGCACCGTCTATGGTTCCTGATGCTTTGACCATTCCGAGTCCTCTCACTGCTTCTTCTCCGGTGGTGGGCTCATCAGAGTGGGGTGTAACCCCGGTTCTGAGGTTGTCTTTCTCAGTTCTGGGCTCCCATCCCACTTCTGGTGGGCCTGCCTTCTAGATTATGGAGAGTGCTCTCACCTCAGGAGGCTTGCAGTTGGCACCATCCCCATTGGTGTGTCACATCTATGTATCCTCTGGCTCGCAGCTGTCACAATCTGCTACATTGGGGCAGTGGGCACAAGAGCAGCAAGACACCCTGCTGCAGGGTACCTTCTCTTCTGAGTCCTCCTCCTCAGACCTTCCCCTGAGGAGCCACCCCATAAGAGATTGTGTAAGAGGAGGCACCTAGATTCTCTGGAAGAATCTGCCACTGAGGATATAGATTATGATGAAGGGGGAGGGTCCCCACAGTCAACCCCAGAAGATGTCTCCTTTGGAGACATCCTGGAAATCTTAAAACAGAGAGGTGATTGGATGCCCACAAACCCTTCCACCGAGGAATCTGTTTTCTTGCAGGCTTTTTGTGTCAACCTTCTACTTCTTGGGTGACCCGACCTGCTGATGAATTAGTCAAACTCATTGTGCAGCTTGCATGGAAGGCTTCTGACACTGTAGAGCCAGTCCCCCAGAGAACAGACAAAATTCTCTCTGCATCCAAAAATCAACCCCGCTGGTCTAAAGGTCTAGCGGTAGATGCTATGGTGGTGGTGGCTGCCACAAAAAAAAGAACTCACTGAAGAGAGTCCTGCTGTCCATCCTCCAAACTGAGAGTCTTGGACGATGGACAGATTCAGAAAGTGGGTCTATGCTTCAACGACCTTTGCCATATGGTTGTTGAATGTTTGGCACATTTCACGTGACTTCAAAGTGACCTGATAACTGAGCTCTCAGGGACCTTGGCAGGAGCAGTGTCTGACGAGGTACGCGATAAGGTTGCCTCCCAGCTTGCATCCCTATAATCTATCTCCAACTCGTACAAGCGGCTTATTAAACATACAGCTGAAGGGATGGCCAGGGCAGTGGGTACAGGAGTTGCCATTAGGCGTCATGCCTGGATGCTCTTATGTGACATCCCAGACTCTTTCAAGTCTTCCTTTGTCAATGCTACAGTTGATGCTACCTTGCTGTTTATCCCAAATGTCAGAGACACATTAGCCAGGGGTCTATATTACATCATCAAACGCCTAAAAAAGCAAACGATGATTAACTGACCCCATGTAAGCGAAAGCTTATAATGTTGAAACCTCAGAACAGCATATTTTTTTCAAGGGGAAAAAATCACTGCTCCAAAAAAAAAAACTTTAAAACATTACATAAAGTGATGGGGCTGTGCCCCCCACACACCCCCTACATAAATATACCAATTCTGAGACCACACTACAGTGCCGAAAACAGCAAAGTAACGGAAGCAGCCAAGTGAATTCTTTCCCAGGGAAAGAATTTGCTTAAAAGCCGCTTCGCTATTTTGCCTTTTCGTTCTTTTATGTTCGATCAAGATGCATTTGACAGAATGCATCTCCTATCATGTAATAGGAACCCATTAGCCAGGTGTGAGAAGGATGGAAAGACCCTTTCTGCTGCGGGCATGCATTTTTCCACTCTTCAATGACCTTACTCCAGGAATCAGAGAAGTGAAAAGGGATGGTTCAAAAAGTCCCAAGGACCTTTTCAGGACACACATAGCAAGTATTCTTCCCAGGGCAGAGGGGGGAACTCATCAGCATTATGACCCTCCCATGGCAGAGGGGGCCTGTGTAACCAGGGTTCCAGAGATTGATTCTTTGGAAAAACCTACCAGCATTCCTGAGCAGCGGCCCGATTGCTTACCTCTGGCAGCAGTCGGGGGAAGATTCTCTCTGCACCATTTAGCCTGGCGCACACTAACATTGGACTCCTGGGTACAGACAGTAATTACCAGAGGCTACTGTATTCCCTTCTCTCTTTATCCCAGACCACAAAGGTGAATCCCCAATTTTCCACCCATTCAATGGGATACAGCAGCACTAGAAATTCAAAAGCTACTTCAAAAAAAGTCATCCATACAGTCCCACCAGACAAAATAGGATCTGGATTTTACTCAAGATACATTTTAGTGTGTTCTGAACAAGTCTGTTTGACAGACAAAATTCCAGATGGTCACGGTGCAGTCTATCCTTCCTTTTCTGGTGAAAGATGACTGGATGCGCTGTATAGATCTTCAGGATGCATATTACCACATAAAAATGGACACGTGCTCCAGAAGATACCTCCGCTTCTGGCTGAGAGCCAGTCATTACCAATTTCAAGCACTGCCCTTTGGTCTCACCACAGCCCTCAAGGTGTTCACCAAATGCATGGCAGTGGTAGCAGCTCACTTAAGGCTACACGGATTCCAAGTGTTTCTGTATTTAAACTGGCTCTTCACCACCCCCACCAGGCATCTACTGCTTTCTGCCTTGGACTCTGTTCTAAGGCTTCCAGGCATCTCAATAAACAGGGAATAGTCAAAACTATCCCCCACACAAGACATACAATTCATCGGAGCAACACTACACACGATATCCTGCATGGCTGGTCTGCCTCTTCACAGACTGCTAAGACTGAGGTTTGTATAAACATTTGTATTTTACAATTAGGCTTTTAGCAAACTTTGTTCTTTTCCGGGTAGGCCAGTTTAGGTTCAATTGGAAGAAACTTGCATTAGTGGGAAATTTAGGGTTAATACATGTATTAAAAGACTCTGCAAGGTATGTGTTGTACCTAACATGTTTTGGCCCATATTAGAAAATGCAGCAAGTATTATCAAGAAAATTAGAAGACTGTTTGAAAAAAAAAAAAAACATTAATGCAATAGGCTCCTTTTGAAAGAACAATCCATGTATTAGTGACACAAATTAGTAGCAAGCTTAATATCACAAAATATTTCTATGTTAACATATTATATAAGGTTACACATATTGGCAAATCTGTATTAGTTTTAGCAAAAGTAAATTGTATTAATATATAAAAGTAATTTTAAAGAACCACATGTCTGAAAATGTTTTGCCATCCCCCTCCCCAATGATCATGACATAGGCATCATGCAAGCAACCAACAGGGGATTTTTGCTATGTAGCTTTGTTTAACCATATACTCCAATGCATGTCCTGAAACAGCATGTTGGGGGGGGGGGGTCATGTGATAACCATGGAGTAGAAACCCCCCTGTCTTAATGGTGACTTAACATACCCAGCCCCAAACCCCCCAGCCAGTAAGGTTCTGCCATCTTCTGTCACTGGACTCGTCTACACTGGGAATTTATATTGGGATGCACCCTCCTTCCCAGGCTGTAAACACCTTCACCTCCCCATCCCCAGAAAAACAGGCAGATAAAACTTGTCATTCTTCCCTCCAGCTAGTAATGTTTAAAAAATGTAATTTGATGTTGTCAATCTTCATTTATTCTTAACTGTTGGAACTAGCTCAGCTGTTATATCAAGCTCGCTCCAGCAGAAGCTTTCAAGCTAAGCTAAGGCTACCCATAGTGCCTCTCTTCCCTTCCCCTCAGACCTCGTTTGTCACGTAGAATTTAGGACACATCAGCCGTGATGTCAGATAAGTGTTAATTTTATATATAAATATATATATATATATATAAAACCCAGCCACTGGAAATGCACAAGCCAGTGCATTTCTTTGTGCCGGTCCCAAGCCCGGATAAATGGGGAGGGTTGCATCAGGAAGGGCATCCGGCGTAAAATTGTGCCACATCACACAAACTGTACAGAAACTCATACCGGATCAGTCGAGGCCCGAGTTAACAACGACCGCCACCCGTACTGTTGGCCGACAGGGTGCTGGCAGAAATTGGGCTACTGTTGGCCGAAGGAGGAGAAGAGGGGGAAGGCATGCCCGAAGGCAGGTAAGGGCTAGGACTGTGATAGTGAGAATGTTGGCAGTATGACTGGTATAGGGAGGGAGCTAGCTGATATGATGAATCGAAGGACGGTTGGTATATTGTGTGTGCAAGAGACCAGATGGAAGGGGAGCAAGGCTAGGTGTATCGGAGGCGGTTTCAAATTGTTTTATCATGGTGTGGATGGGAGGAGAAATGGCGTAGGCATTATCCTGAAGGAAGAGTATGCTAAGAGTGTTTTGGATGTGAAAAGAGTGTCGGATAGAGTGATGTTTATGAAGCTGGAAATTGATGGTGTAATGATGAATGTTGTTAGTGCATATGCTCCACAAGTTGGGTGTGCGATGAATGAGAAAGAAAAATTTTGGAGTGAGTTGGATGAAGTGGTGATGACTGTACCCAAGGGTGAAAGACTGGTAATTGGAGCAGATTTCAATGGGCATGTTGGTGAAGGGAACAGAGGGGACGAGGAAGTAATGGGTAGGTATGGTGTTAAGCAAAGGAATGCAGAAGGTCAGATGGTAGTGGATTTTGCGATAAGGATGGACATGGCTGTGATGAATACATATTTTGACAAGAGAGAAGAGCATAGGGTGACATACAAGAGTGGAGGAAGATGCACACAGGTGGATTATATCTTATGTAGAAGGGCCAATCTGAAGGAGATTGGAGACTGTAAAGTGGTGGCAGGAGAAAGTGTAGTTAGGCAGCATAGGATGGTGGTTTTTAGGATGACATTGGTGATCAAGAAGAGGAGGATGAGTGTGAGGGCAGCACCAAGGATCAAATGGTGGAAATTGAAAAAGGGTAATTGTGAGGTGATGTTCAGAGAAGAGTTAAGACAGGCACTGGGTGGCAGTGAAGAGTTACCGAATAGCTGGGTAACTACAGCAGATCTAGTAAGAGAGATGGCTAGAAGGGTGCTTGGTGTGACATCTGGAAAGAGGAAGGAGGACAAGGAGACCTGGTGGTAGAATGAAGAAGTACAGGAGGGTATACAGAGAAAGAGGTTGGCGAAGAAGAAGTGGGATTGTCAAAGAGATGAAGAAAGTAGTCAAGAATATAAGGAGATGAGGTGCTTGGCAAAGAGAGAGGTGGCGAAGGCTAAGGATAAGGTGGATGAAGAGTTGTATAAAAGGTTGGACACTAAGGAGGGAGAAAAGGACCTGTACCAATTGGCTAGACAGAGGGACCGAGCTAGTAAAGATGTGCAGCAGGTAAGAGTGATAAAAGATAATGAGGGAAACATACTCACAAGTGAGGAGAGTGTGTTGATTAGATGGAAAGAGTACTTTGAGGGGTTGATGAATGAAGAGAATGAGAGGAAGAGAAGGTTGGATGATGTGCGGATAGTGAATCATGAAGTGCAATGGATTAGCAAGGAGGAAGTAAGGATAGCTATGAAGAGGATGAAGAATGGAAAGGCTGTTGGTCCAGATGACATACCTGTGGAAGCATGGAGGTGTTTAGGTGAAATGGCAGTGGAGTTTTTAACTAGATTGTTTAGTGAAATCTTGGAAAGTGAGTGGATGCCTGAGGAATGGAGAAAAAGTGTTTTGGTACCGATTTTTAAGAATAAGGGTGATGTGCAGAGCTGTAGTAACTACAGAGGGATTAAACTGATCAGTCACAGCATGAAGTTATGGGAAAGAGTAGTGGAAGCTAGGTTAAGAAGGGAGGTGATGATTAGTAATCAGCAGTATAGTTTCATGCCAGGAAAGAGCACTACAGATGCAATGTTTGCTCTGAGAGTGTTGATGGAGAAGTACAGAGAAGGTCAGAAGGAGTTGCATTGTGTCTTTGTAGATTTAGAGAAAGCATATGACAGGGTGCCTAGAGAGGAGTTGTGGTATTGTATGAGGAAGTTGGGAGTGTCAGAGAAGTATGTAAGAGTGGTACAAGATATATACGAGGGTAGTGTGACAGCGGTGAGGTCTGCGGTGGGAGTGACGGATGTGTTTAAGGTGGAGGTGGGATTACATCAAGGATCAGCTCTGAGCCCTTTCTTATTTGCAGTGGTGGTGGACAGGTTGACAGACGAGATCAGACAGGAGTCCCCGTGGACTATGATGTTTGCAGATGACATTGTGATCTGTAGTGAGAGTAGGGAACAGGTGGAGGTGACCCTGGAGAGATGGAGATATGCTCTAGAGAGAAGAGGAATGAAGGTCAGCAGGACTAAGACAGAATTTATGTGTGTGAATGAGAGGAAGGATAGAGGAATGGTGAGGATGCAGGGAGTAGAGGTGGCGAAGGTGAATGAGTTTAAGTACTTGGGATCAACAGTTCAGAGTAATGGTGAGTGTGGAAGAGAGTACAGGCAGGATGGAGTGGGTGGAGAAGAGTGTCAGGAGTAATTTGTGACAGACTAGTACCAGTAAGAGTGAAAGGGAAGGTCTACAAGAGGGTAGTGAGACCAGCTATGTTATACGGGTTGGAGACAGTGGCATTGAGAAAAAGGTAGGAGTCAGAGCTTGATGTGGCAGAGTTGAAGATGTTAAGATTTGCACTGGGTGTGATGAGGATGGACAGGATTAGGAATAACGAAAAACACAAAATAGGCAACATTGGAACTATGAAATGTAGATATGGATGCTGGTGCGGGACTCTACAAAATTCGGCACAGCTCGAACACAGAAAAATATATTTATTGTAATCCACACAATTAGAGTCAAATTATCTGGTTAAGCGCTTTCATATGTATACTACAGACTTCATCAGAACCATGTAACAATTGAATCACACTGTTTAAATAGATGTTTTGGTGCCAGAATACATTGAGGAGTTAGTATTCTTAAAGAAACATGTCAATATAAAAATATATATACACATATATATCCCTTAGGTATTAATAAAATGTGTCAACAACCACATTAAAATAAATGGATTGAAATAAATATAATATGATAGATTGAACTAACAATATTAAAATGATTAGACTATTTTATAAAAAATATTTATATTAAAATATGTAGACAAAAAACTAAATTCAAATATTAAGTATGACACTATATCATGAGGAATGGCTTGATACTGATGCATTCGTTGATGCCAGGATATCTGGTGGCATCTGTCAGTATCTGCCATTTACTCTCTTTCATGGCTAATAGGGCTTTCCAATTCCCTCCTTCCAACAAACAATCTACTTGATCAATTATAGCTAATTTAAAATAAGATGATATTGGATCAATACTAGGAGGGAATCCCTGTTTTGTTCACAAAACAGCACCTAACATCAAAAAGTTATTGGAAATGGCAGTGAATAATACACATCACAAAAGGAAATTATCAGGTACTAAAAAATGTGGGTCTTGTAAACAATGTAAAGCTATCAATGAAGTGGTAGGTATTAAATTAGAAGATATTAATAGGACATACATTAGATGCAGGGCAGGCAATTGTAACACAAAACAAGTAGTTTATATTGCCATCTGCAATGCCTGCCCAGCATTTTATATAGGCAAAACTGAGAGACATCTTAGGAAACGCATATACGAGCATTATTATAAAATCAAGGTGAAAGACAAAGATAATGCATTATATAAACATTTGTCTATTAAAGGAGACACACATAATTTTGTGGAGTCCCGCACCAGCATTCATATCTACATTTCATAGTTCCAGGATTAGGAATAAGTATATTAGAGGGTCAGCCCAGGTTGGAAGGTTTGGAGACAAAGTCAGAGAGGCAAGATTATGTTGGTTTGAACATGTGCTGAGGAGGGATGCAGAGTATATTGGGAAAAAGATGCTAAGGATGAAGCTGCCAGGTAACAGGAAAAGAGGAAGGCCTAAGATAAGGTTTATGGATGTGGTGAGAAAGGATATGCAGGTGGTTGGTGTGACAGAGCAAGATGCAGAGGACAGGAGGAAATGGAAACAGTTGATCTGCTCTGGCGACCCCTAACGGGAGTGGCCAAAAGAAGAGGATATATACATATATATATATATATATATATATATATATATATATATATATGGGTCCATGTCAGATGGACGAAAGCACAGGTAAACAAAGACCACATCACTGAGACAACTTCGCCGGCAGGACGAATCCCCGACAACGGTAAGTAGTGCGGACTGGGTGCTTGTCCCATTACCTCACTGTAGTGCGATCTTGGAGTTGGTATATTTGTAATGTCATTTTCGTGGTATTACAGAAACGGGAATGTATTCCATTCTGTAATACATTGACTTACCATTGTCGGGGATTCGTCCTGTCGGCGAAGTCGTCTCGGTTATGTGGTCTTCGCTACCTCCATCTAACATGCCCATATATATATATATATATATATATATATATATATATATATATATATATATATATATATATATACACACACACACACACACACACACACACACACAAATTTTTGTCTCTTTACCTCTAAACTTGTTTCTTACTTAGTATTTTCTTGTTACTGCTCTGAATTTGAGTGTGAGTGCTGCTTCTTCCCTTTTTACCTAATTGGTAATTACTTGTCTTACCATCGTTGGTATAGGCCCCTCCCTTCCCTCTTGCCTCTGGAAATTCTTTAATACCATTGTTGGTATTACCTTTTCCCTCCTTTACCCTTTGTGGGTATTTTCTTAACTATCATTGTTGGTACGATCTTGCTTTAAAAAAAAAAAAAAAATCCTTTTCTCTGTTTTTTCTCTTACTCCGTGTGTGTGTGTGTGTGTGTGTGTGTGTGTGTGTGTGTGTGTGTGTGTGTGTGTGTGTTTGTGTGTGTGTGTGTGTGTGTTTGTGTGTGTGTTTGTGAGTAAGTTTGTGTCCATGTGCATGCCTTGTAGTTAAAAGTTTGAAGGATGGTAGAAAAGCAAAAGGGAACTACTGGTTTTAAGCAGTGCGAGGAATGTGGCAGAAAGATGCCCAGTTCGGATGGGCATCTTTCTTGTGTGCATTATTTGGTGGTGCCACATTTAGAGATTCAACTGCCGTGTGAACTCTGCAAGGGTTTCAGAGCTCGAACCCTTGGAGAGAGGCACAACAAATTGATCCTCAAGGGGCTGTTAAAATGCTCTTTTAGTGAGGCTTTGTCTGAGGTGGAGATGTCTAAGTTTCCCTAGAAAGAATCAAAAAAGAGGAGCCACTCCATTCTGGCATCTCCTAAATCTCAAGAATCTAAATCTTCTAAGGGCCAGGTCTCAACCCATACCTTGGAAATGAGGCCTAAGATTCCAAAATTGACACCTGCTACCATTTCAGCACCGAAGCCTATAACTTCCTTTATGGTGCCAACAACTACTGACCCTACGAAAGACACTTTGATATGGCCCCTTCATCGGTACCTATGACCCTCTCAGTACCAACAATAGTTTTCCCAGTCATACTGGTCACTTCTCCCAGAAAAACAAATCATTGGTCAGCCGACCACAGCACTGAAGGTCGAATCCATATCCAGGACTAGGTACTCCCTAGCTATTGACCCCTTCTTTGGTCAACAATTGCATCCGTTCCACCAGGAGTCTTTCAGAGCTTGATGTAGTCAGTTTAGTAGATCAGCTCTTGGCGGCCAGCAGTCACTCTGCCCCGTCTAGGACCTCTCTCCCATCAGGAGCCGAGGTTTACTCAGCAAGGACTCCCACTTATCTTCCTCCTTCAACCTATCTGCAGGTCTTGGAGCCCTTGACTTCGATGCTCCTGATGCCAACTACTTGGTACCGATGGTGGACCTCACCTTGGTTCCGGAACTGACTCTGTGGTCGGTGGCTCTGTCAGAGCCGACCCACCCACAAGACCATGACTTGGCTGCCAGCTCTGGGATCCCTAGTTTAGCTCCGATTTTTTCCACTGTGCTGTCTACAGTTCCTAGTGTTTTGACAGTTCTTAGTTCTCTTGTGGCTTCTTCTCTGGAGGTGGGCTCATCAAAGTGGAGTTTGACCCCAGTTTTGAGGTTGTCTTTCTTGGTTCTGGGCTCGAATCCCTCTTCGGATGGGCCTGCCTTCCAGATTATGGAGAGAGCTCTCACCTCAGCAGGCTTGCTGTTGACACCATCCCTGTCGGAGTGTCACATCTATGTATGTATCCTCTGGATCATAGCTGTCACAATCTGCTACATTGGGGCAGCAGTCACAAGAGCAGCAAGACACCCTGCTGCAGGGTACCCTCTCATTGGAGTCCTCCTCAGACCTTCCCCCTGAGAAGCCACCCCATAAGAGATCATGCAAGAGGAAGCACCTAGATGCTCTGGAAGAATCTGTCACTGAGGACTCAGATTACGATGAAGGGGAAAGGTCCCCACAGTCACCCCCTGAAGATGTCTCCCTCCGAGACATCCTAGAAATCTTAAAATAGAGGGGTGATTGAAAGCCCACAAAGCCTTCCTCCGAGGAATCTGTTTTCTTGCAGGCTTTTTGTGCCAACCTTCTATTTGGGTAACCCCACCTGCCGATGAATTTGTCAAACTCATCTTGCAGCATGCGTGGAAGGTTCATGACACTATAGAGCCAATCCCCTGGAGACCGGACAAAATTCTCTCCGCACCCGAAAATTAACCCCACTGGTCTAAAGGTCTAGCAGTAGATGCTACTTTGCTGGCGGCTGCTACAAAAAAAGGACTCACAGAGGAGATTCCTGCTGTCCATTTTCCAAACCAAGAGTCTCAGACGATGGACAGATTTGGGAAGTGGGTCTGTGCTTCAATGACCTTTGCCATATGGTCATTGAATTTTTGGCACATTTCACTCGACTTCAAAGGGACCAGATAACTGAGCTTTCAGGGACCTTGGCAGGAGCAGTGTCTGATGAGGTACGCAATAAGGTTGCCTCCCAGCTTGCAACCCTAGAATCAATCTCCAGCTTGTCCATGTGGCTTATTGCACATACAGCTGAAGGGACAGCCAGGGCAGTGGGTACAGGCATTGCCATTAGATGTCATGCCTGGATGTGCTTATGTGACTTCCCGAACCCTTTCAAGTCTTCCTTTGTCAGTGCTATGGTTGATGCTACCTTGTTGTTTAGCCCAAAAGTCAGAGACATATTTGCTAGATGTGAGAAGGACGGAAAGACCCTTTCTGTTGTGAGCATGCATTTTTCCACTCTTCAGTGACCTTACTCCAGGAATCAGAGGAGTGAAAAGATGTGATTCAAAAAGACCCAAGAACCTTTTCGGGACACACATGGTAAGTATTCTTCCCGGGGCAGAGGGGGAACTCATCAGGAAGACACCCCTCCCATAGCAGAGGGGGCTACTTAACCAGGGTTCCAGAGATTCTTTCACTGGACAACCCTACCAACTCTCCTGAGCAGCAGCCCAATTGCTTACTGGACTCCTGGGTGCAGACAGTAATTACCAGAGGTTACCGTATCCCCTTCTGTCTTTATCCCAGACCACAAAGGTGAATTCCTGATGTTCCACTTGGTCAGAGGGATACAGCAGCTCTAGAAATTCAAAAGCTGCTTCAAGAGTCATCCAAACAGTCTCACCAGACCAAATAGGAACCGGATTTTACTCAAGATTCTTTTTAGTGCAAAAAAAGACAGGGGACTGGAGGTCAGTCCTAGACCTCAGTGTTCTGAACAAGTTTGTTTGACAGATGAAATTTCGGATGGTCACGGTTCAGTCTATCCTTCCTTTTCTGGAGAAAGAATCAAAAAAGAGGAACCACTCCATTCTGGCATCTCCTAAATCTCAACAATCTAAATTTTCTAAGGGCCAGATCTCAACTCATACCTCACAACTGAGATCTAAGATTCAAAAATCAACACCTGCTACTGTTTTGGCACTGAAGCTTGTAACTTCCTCCATGGTGCCGACAACTATTGAACCTATAAAAGTCACTTCAGTACTGACCCCTTCATCAGTACCTACAACCCTCTCGGCATCAACAATAGTTTTTCCCAGTCATACTGGTCACCCCCCCAGCAAAACAAATCATTGGTCAGCCAACCACGGTGCCGAAGGTCGAATCCATACCCAGGACTAGGTACTCCCCATCTATTAACCCCTTCTTTGGTCAACAATTGAGTCCTTTTATTGAACACCCATCACCCTCTGGTATGTCCATCAGTTCCACCAGGAGTCTTTCAGAGCTTGATGTAGTCAGATTAATGTATCAGCTCTTGGTGGCCAGAGGTCACCCTGCCCAATCTAGGAACTCTCTCCCATCCGGAGCTGAGGTTTACTCTCCAGGGACTCCCGCTTATCTTCCTCCTTCAACATCTCTGCAGGTCTTGCAGCCCTCAACTTCGACACTCCTGGTGCCAACTACTTTGGTACCAATGGTGGATCTCACCTTGGTTCCGGAACTGACTCTGTGGTTAGCGGCTCTGTCAGAGCCAACCCACCCACAGGACCGTGACTTGGCTGCTGGTTCTGGGATCCCTAATTCATCTCCAATTTTTTCCACTGCACCGTCTATGGTTCCTGATGCTTTGACCATTCCGAGTCCTCTCACTGCTTCTTCTCCGGTGGTGGGCTCATCAGAGTGGGGTGTAACCCCGGTTCTGAGGTTGTCTTTCTCAGTTCTGGGCTCCCATCCCTCTTCTGGTGGGCCTGCCTTCTAGATTATGGAGAGTGCTCTCACCTCAGGAGGCTTGCAGTTGGCACCATCCCCATTGGTGTGTCACATCTATGTATCCTCTGGCTCGCAGCTGTCACAATCTGCTACATTGGGGCAGTGGGCACAAGAGCAGCAAGACACCCTGCTGCAGGGTACCTTCTCTTCTGAGTCCTCCTCCTCAGACCTTCCCCTGAGGAGCCACCCCATAAGAGATTGTGTAAGAGGAGGCACCTAGATTCTCTGGAAGAATCTGTCACTGAGGATATAGATTATGATGAAGGGGGAGGGTCCCCACAGTCAACCCCAGAAGATGTCTCCTTTGGAGACATCCTGGAAATCTTAAAACAGAGAGGTGATTGGATGCCCACAAACCCTTCCACCGAGGAATCTGTTTTCTTGCAGGCTTTTTGTGTCAACCTTCTACTTCTTGGGTGACCCGACCTGCTGATGAATGTCAAACTCATTGTGCAGTTTGCATGGAAGGCTTCTGACACTGTAGAGCCAGTCCCCCAGAGAACAGACAAAATTCTCTCTGCATCCAAAAATCAACCCCGCTGGTCTAAAGGTCTAGCGGTAGATGCTATGGTGGTGGTGGCTGCCACAAAAAAAAGAACTCACTGAAGAGAGTCCTGCTGTCCATCCTCCAAACTGAGAGTCTTGGACGATGGACAGATTCAGGAAGTGGGTCTATGCTTCAACGACCTTTGCCATATGGTTGTTGAATGTTTGGCACATTTCACGTGACTTCAAAGTGACCTGATAACTGAGCTCTCAGGGACCTTGGCAGGAGCAGTGTCTGACGAGGTATATGATAAGGTTGCCTCCCAGCTTGCATCCCTATAATCTATCTCCAACTCGTACAAGCGGCTTATTAAACATACAGCTGAAGGGATGGCCAGGGCAGTGGGTACAGGAGTTGCCATTAGGCGTCATGCCTGGATGCTCTTATGTGACATCCCAGACCCTTTCAAGTCTTCCTTTGTCAATGCTACAGTTGATGCTACCTTGCTGTTTATCCCAAATGTCAGAGACACATTAGCCAGGGGTCTATATTACATCATCAAACGCCTAAAAAAGCAAACGATGATTAACTGACCCCATGTAAGCGAAAGCTTATAATGTCGAAACCTCAGAACAGCATATTTTTTTCAAGGGGAAAAAATCACTGCTCCAAAAAAAAAAACTTTAAAACATTACATAAAGTGATGGGGCTGTGCCCCCCACACACCCCCTACATAAATATACCAATTCTGAGACCACACTACAGTGCCGAAAACAGCAAAGTAACGGAAGCAGCCAAGTGAATTCTTTCCCAGGGAAAGAATTTGCTTAAAAGCCGCTTCGCTATTTTGCCTTTTCGTTCTTTTATGTTCGATCAAGATGCATTTGACAGAATGCATCTCCTATCATGTAATAGGAACCCATTAGCCAGGTGTGAGAAGGATGGAAAGACCCTTTCTGCTGCGGGCATGCATTTTTCCACTCTTCAATGACCTTACTCCAGGAATCAGAGAAGTGAAAAGAGATGGTTCAAAAAGTCCCAAGGACCTTTTCAGGACACACATAGCAAGTATTCTTCCCAGGGCAGAGGGGGGAACTCATCAGCAAGATGACCCTCCCATGGCAGAGGGGGCCTGTGTAACCAGGGTTCCAGAGATTGATTCTTTGGAAAAACCTACCAGCATTCCTGAGCAGCGGCCCGATTGCTTACCTCTGGCAGCAGTCGGGGGAAGATTCTCTCTGCACCATTTAGCCTGGCGCACACTAACATTGGACTCCTGGGTACAGACAGTAATTACCAGAGGCTACTGTATTCCCTTCTCTCTTTATCCCAGACCACAAAGGTGAATCCCCAATTTTCCACCCATTCAATGGGATACAGCAGCACTAGAAATTCAAAAGCTACTTCAAAAAAAGTCATCCATACAGTCCCACCAGACAAAATAGGATCTGGATTTTACTCAAGATACATTTTAGTGTGTTCTGAACAAGTCTGTTTGACAGACAAAATTCCAGATGGTCATGGTGCAGTCTATCCTTCCTTTTCTGGTGAAAGATGACTGGATGCGCTGTATAGATCTTCAGGATGCATATTACCACATAAAAATGGACACGTGCTCCAGAAGATACCTCCGCTTCTGGCTGAGAGCCAGTCATTACCAATTTCAAGCACTGCCCTTTGGTCTCACCACAGCCCTCAAGGTGTTCACCAAATGCATAGCAGTGGTAGCAGCTCACTTAAGGCTACACGGATTCCAAGTGTTTCTGTATTTAAACTGGCTCTTCACCACCCCCACCAGGCATCTACTGCTTTCTGCCTTGGACTCTGTTCTAAGGCTTCCAGGCATCTCAATAAACAGGGAATAGTCAAAACTATCCCCCACACAAGACATACAATTCATCGGAGCAACACTACACACGATATCCTGCATGGCTGGTCTGCCTCTTCACAGACTGCTAAGACTGAGGTCACAACTTCAGTTGATACTCTCTCAAGACAAAGTTCTGGCTCGTCTAGTCTTACAACTTCTTGAGTCCATGGCAGCGACAATCATCCTAGTTCCTCTGGTGAGGTACCACATGAGGCACTTCAATGGCTCCTGGTGTCACAGTGGTCTCTGTTAACACACCCAATGTCGCATCCAATCCACATAACCAACCAATGCAAGCAGGATTTATATTGGTGGATGAAGCCAGAAGAGGAATTATCAAGCTGCCCCTTTTCTCCCTCTCAACCTAAGGCCATAGTGACCACAGATGCATCCCTGATTTGGGGGGGGGGGGGCATTTTCAGGGAAAGACAGTCCAAGGCACTTGGTCCCCTCAAGAGGCCAATTTTGCCTATCAACATCCTAGAAAAGAGGGCAGTGCTCTTAGCATTGCAAGCATTTCAATTTCCCTCCCTTCAGGGACAATTGCTATGCAGTTAGACCATGTCAGTTGTCTGGTGCATCAACAAACAGAGAGGAACTAGATCCTACTCTTTATATTGGGAAGCCCTAAGAGTTTGGCAATGGGCAATCTCTTCCAACTGCTTTCTGATAGCAATGCACATTCTCGGGAATTCCAACATGATTGCTGACAAACTGAGCAGATGCATACTCCTGCCTCATGAGTGGTCTCACAATCCCAATGTAGCGACGAAGATCTTTCATCGATGTTGTCCGCCTTGCTGTGATCTGTTTGCATCTCCCATAAACCACAATGCAGCAGCTACTTTGTCTTAATCCCCCCTTGGATGTTACCACAAAAAAATGGACAAGTGATCCAGAAGATACCTCCGCTTCTGGCTGGGAGCCAGTCATTACCAATTTCAAGCACTGCCCTGTGGTAACACAGCCCCCAAGGTGTTCACCAAATGCATGGCAGTGGTAGCAGCTCACTTAAGGCTACTAAGGACCTACTAAGAAATGTAATGTGACGTAGCATTACTCTTGATGTATGTTAGTAGCATGTATCTACCCTCTTGGCAGGGCTCATTGCTAATCAAAGTTAAAAGGAAGGGTGGTACTTGCGTATTATCGCAACCAGATTTTCTACCTGGCAAAACCTGTCATGTGTCGCAACCACATTGCTAACCTCACGTAATTTGTAAGGTTTTCACGAAACTACCTTTACCAGAAAAGGGTTGTCAAAACTCTTGATTATTATTCTTTCACCTAGCTTGTGACATTGAAAGAGGAGTAACAGCAAAATTCATTCTCATGGCTACCGTCCGTCCCTGCCCTAACTTATGGAAAAATGCAATAAAGATGCCAGCTGCTTCTGGCTCCTGTGTAGAAGGGCCTGTTTATTTCTTACATATTTTGACATGTTTACTGCACATCTTCGAAAGTAAACTTTTAACAACCCAAAAAGTATGCAGAAAACTTAATAAATAACAGTTATAATACACGTGATGACTGCTATTCTGTTCATGCATTCTGTAAGCAATGCAGAGTACATTCAGTGAATCCACGTCCAAGGAGAAATGTCGCAAATTACAATATAACACAATGGCAAAGCAATGGAGAAAAAATGATTGGCACTGTCTATTAATAACAAGCCACAGAAGGTGCATTACGCATCCCTTAGTAGGAAGAGTGTAACACGTTAGAATAGTCAGCAAGACAGTTTGTAATGTGTAAGTAGCAACCCATTACTTGAAATTGTAAACATCTTCTAGACTGCAGTGAAACAGTGTAAAAGTATGCCCCCAGTAAATACAACAATTGTCAGTTATCCGTCTTCCTGAGTGATATACAATGTGAGACAGTAATAATAAGTAGTACTTGACACAACCCTTTTACCGTTAAAATCAGTACTTTCGTCCACACATGACGAGTTTTGCCAGGTAGAAAATCTGGTTGCGATAATACCTAAGTACCAGATGGGCTGTATGGGTGGGAGAAGTGAGAATGGATTAAAAGTGAAGATGTTTTATAAGGTCATCCTACCTCGAAATAAATCTTAATAAAGTGATTTCCATATTTGGGGTTTTGATGCCTACATAAAGGTTTTTTATTTTGTTATAATCGTTTATGACAGAAATCATTGCATGCCTTGGGGGTAAGATAGTGTAGTAAAGTAACAAGAGTTTTCCTTCCAGGTTTTCTCATAGCATTCAGCTCTTTAGGACTATATTATAGTGTCATAGTATAGTATTCTCTATTAAGAATTTTGTATAGCAATGTATAGCCCAATATCATTTTGTTTATTTCGCAGGTTCAGGAGATTTTAATGGAGCAAGTCCCAAAATGGGGAGACTGAATGGCTGAAATATCAGACTTGTATATACCAAGTCCGAGATGCCATTTCTCAGAATGCTCCCTTTTCTCTGAAGTATACCGATCTTGGAGTTGGTTAATGTACAAGTTGGGGGAGTGATGTATGGGGTGCTTGCCACCTCTCCAAAAAGAAGTGTTAAGAAGAATAGTGATTTTTGAAATTTGCTCTTCTCCTGTGTTTTTTTTTTTTTTTTTTGGGAACTCGATATTTCGAGTGTTGACTTTTCAATTGGGAGACAGTTTTAATGGTATCAGGTATACTGGTGAATATATCCTGGTTTTCCATTGAATGTGTGCTCGTGAGAAGAAATGGTGTCCTTATTTTTGTTTATGCAGGTATAATTGTTAATACATATAACAAAATATGGTTAAATAAGACTTCAGACTGTATTTAGATTTTATTTGTAAAGACTGTAAGACTCAAAACTGGGTTGATGTCTTAACTGTCTTGCACTCTAAATACTAGCCTAATCTTGCTTCTTAATTAGCTATTCTTAAATCCTAAATAGTGTAAACAGAGTGTTTAGGAGCTCAATTGGGAGACTGTTTTTAAATCTAACCATTCAGTGTTCATAAAAGCTAAAACCTGGTAACAAAATATATTAAAAGTAATTGTGATCAACAAATTTAAAGGACTGTAGAAATGTTTGTAGTTAATATGTTTCACTTGTTCATTTTAATAAATTCAAGGCTGCCAGCAAGATTCTAGAAGGAAGCAAAAGTACTCAGCAGACGACACTGGTTCTGAAGAAAGAAGTAGAAGCTGACAGTGTCAACGAGCAACTGTCTGCCAAAAGACGGGAATTTCAACACAGGATGGAAGCTGTAACCAGGCGAAGGGAAGAACTTGATATGAAGCAACAGCTTGTAAGTATTGCTTCAGATGTGCTTAAGTTACATGTAGAAAATGTGAACATTATTTAAGGTCATGTGAGAGTGACAGCTCTGTGACCAGCTGCCTTCAATAGTTCACCATGTACTAACTGCAGAGAGCAAAAAGTATCATATTTAAGTACAAACTGCTAGGGCATAAGTAAATTATTAAATGTAGAAAATTATTATGAAGCAGAGCATTGCCTTTTGTTTGTACACTTACTCTGTGCACTTATGAGTCCAAAAAGCCCAAAATTACAGTTGTGTAAAATCTTACCTTAACAGCAGATGTCCTTCTCTTCACTGTTGCAGTATTCTTCATAGAAGAGATGTCTCGTCCAGGGCAGCCCGAAGCTCAGCCAGCATGAAAAAGCCTTAAAAAGATCTTGTATGTGCTGTATGCCACATTTATGCTCCCCACACAGAATGTAGGGCATAAAAGGGACATATAGATCCAACTATCTAGAATTGAATTGCCCCAAAAGAGAACAGTCACCACAGGATAAAGGAGCCCATGCACACCCATAAGGAAAAAATGCATAACAAACAAGAGGGGTTTGAGGGAGGGAGGAAGGGAGTGAATACTGCAGAAGTGAAGAGAAGGGCACCTACTGTTATGGCAAGAATTTACACAACTGCACTATGTCCTTCTATATCACTGTTGCACTATTCTTAATGGAAGGGAGAGTAAAAAAAAAAAAGGTCAAGAAACAGAATTAGGAAGTGGAAAGCTGAGAAGAGCTCTCAACAAACCCACATAAAATTGTTTCAGCAAAACCTGCTCTGGCCTTAGAAACCATATCTAATGCTTAGCAAAGGCAAGCATCTTTCAGATCCAAGGACACCAGAAAGGACTGAGGTAATAAAAGAGGAAACAGAATTTGAAGAGTAAGCATCCAAAAAGAAGGAATCTCGAGAAAGGTGTTAAACCAGTAGAGATCCAAAATAGGTCTCCAAGTGCCGTCCTTTCGAGGAACCAGGAACATCCTGGAATAAAAATCCCTCCCCACTTGGGAAGTGGAGAGAGGTTGAATGGTTCCTTGGTTCAACAGGGACCCTAGAACCTCCAGGAAATGAGGAAGTTGCTCTAGAGGAGGTTGAAGAGCCCCTGAAAAAGGAGGGAGAGATTTCCATAACATGAAGTAATTTTAATAGATGATAGAAAGAACCCAAGAGTCTGAAGTGATGAGACGCCAATTTGGAAGACAAAGGGAAAGCTGAAGGGACAAAGGAACCTGGTCTAAAAGAAGGGGGGGTTGAACTGTCAAAGAGAATCAGGCTTATCAGATAAAGAAGGCTTCTGGGCCACAGAAATCTTTAATGTCTTAGCAGAGGGGGTCCGGCTCCCACCCTTCCTGCCCTTAGAGGCCTGGTGGTGTTGCCTGCGAACAAAAGCAGACCTATAAGGACAGTTTCTCTGGAACTTAGTGATAGTAGAGACAAAAATCTGTTTAAGGTCTTGCAAGGCTTTGCCATTCTCTTAAGAAACATATCAGCAACAACAGTCCCAAAAAAGATGTGTACTGTCCAAAGGAGCATCCAACAACTTGGCCTTAATGTCCTCAGGAAGAGACTGGAGACAAAGCCAAGAATACTGCTTCATGACTGCCCCAAAAGCCACAGCCCTAGAAGAGGCATCAGCAGCATTATAGCTACACTTAATAGAGTAACAAGCCACATCAGAAGCATAACCTAAAAGAGAATAGCAGAGGATTTGCCTTCAGAATCAGGGAATACAGAGATAACCTGACAAGCCTGAGCAATCAAGGCCAGAGTATACCTGGTTATGTGGGTCTGGTAATTAATAGCCCAAAAGGCCAAAGTAGAAGAAGTGTAAATTTTCTTGCTAATCCTCTCCATTGCCCTACTATCCTTATCGGAAGGCAGAAGTTTAGAGGTTTTGTCAGAAGAGACTGACACCACAGCAGGACATTTAAATAAAAATTGACAATCCCAAGGAACCTTATAGAACCTATCAGGTTTCTTAGGAGCAGGAGGCTGAAAATCCGGACACTTGGAAGCAGCAATGAAAGTATAAACAAGGCAGTCAACACATGAGGAACTGACAATGGTTTAGGAGTATCCACCTAAAGCAACTCATAATATCTTCTGTGAATATCGTGCACAATGTCAAGCAGCAGACTCAGTAGTACACAGTGTCAAGCAGCAGACTCTGCAGTAGTGCACAGTGTCGAGCAGCAGACTCTGCAGTAGTGCACAGTGTCAAGCAGCAGACTCTGCAGTAGTGCACAGTCTCAAGCAGCAGACTCTGCAGTAGTGCACAGTGTCAAGCAGCAGACTCTGCAGTAGTGCACAGTCTCAAGCAGCAGACTCTGCAGTAGTGCACAGTCTCAAGAAGCAGATTCTGCAGTAGTGCACAATGTCAAGCAGCAGACTCTGCAGTAGTTCACAGTGTCAAGCAGCAGACTCTGCAGTAATGCATAATGTCAGGGAGTAGAATCTGCAGTAGTGCACAGTGTCAAGGAGCAGACTCTGCAGTAGTGCACAGTGTCATGCAGCAGACTCTGCAGTAGTGCACAGTGTCAAGGAGTAAACTTTGCAATAGTGCACAATGTCAAGGAGTAGACCCTGCAGTAGTGCACAATGTCAAGGAGCAGACTCTACAGTAGAGTACAATATCAAGGAGCAAGACTTTGTTCTTTCTCCAGGATGCAGTACATTTTTACAACAGCAAAATTAGTTGTATACCATTTTATTCATTTGTTTCACATAGTATACTTTTGCTGGAAAGGCAATACAGATTATTTTACTTTTTTTCTTTTAACTAACTGTGCACAGCTTCTCAGTCTGATACAACTCTAATACTGCTAGCTCATTTTTGGGCATTTTCCTTTGAAAGGTGAATAACATCTTCCCAAATGATTGTGCTTTTTACAATTCCATTGCTCCAAAATTAAGTGCTGTAATGTATATTCCAACACAGCTGCTGCGCTGTTAGATACTGAAATCAAATAAAACACAAAATACCTCGTAATGAATTGCCCAGAAAACCTGTAGTAGGACAAATTTAATGGTACTTCACAGTTAAGAACTCAGTACAAAGGTAAAAAATCTCCAGTCAAGTGCTTTTGTCCATAAAAATTCAGGACTTCATCAGAACAACATACACAGCTTTGCAGGTAGTTTAAATAGTGGAAAAAAACACCTCCAATCAATTAAAATTAGTGACATCATCACTATTTAAAGGTTCAGTGTAATTTAAAATCAGGAACTAAAGTAGTCTTATTAAAATAGTAGATCTGTATTTCAAAATATGCATTAGGGAACAGCAATCATTAATACCTGGACTAGTATTGGCATTTAACCTCGGTTGCCCAAAAAATTCCATTGTTTCCAGTTTATTTTGCCAATGTCCCCCTCTAATGTCTTTCTTCACTGTTTGTAAAATACCAAATATACGTATTTAATATGTAAATATATAAAATACATAAAATACCTTACATATTTGACTCTCCTGGGATATGTATTTTTTAAGGAGTTGATCCACCACTTTAGCCCAAGGATAAGTGATGCTATTTCTAGCATCCACTAAGGGTCTCATAGGTGGGTCACTTGTGTTCTTGTGGACTTTAGGGATCCCGAATAGAATGGAGATCCTGGGGGCTGGCATACTCAAAAAATTGAACAGTTCCATATCGATCTTAGCTTCAATAAACACGTCGTTAAATAAAGATCGAATTCTAGTATATGCTATATTAAGTTCATTTTTAGTGGTCTCTAAATATGTATCACTGTCCAAAACCTTACACATCCTTGATATGTAGTCATTGATAGTCATGATAACAAGCCCCCCCCCCCCTTCATCAGGTTGCATCACTCTCACAGGTGCTTGTTTTAATAACTCCAATGCCTGCCTCTCCTCAACACTAACATTATGTTCATGAGTCCTTTGCCCTACTTTGAGCCCTAGACGGTCACAAATCTCTAGCTCACAAATTTATTCAAAAAGAGCCATGGCAGGATGTAGAGGGGGATGAAAAGTACTGGCCACATGACAGGTGTTCTCATTGGTGGTATTTTGGCTAAGCAAAGCTGTCAAATTTAATTTTCTTACATATAGTTTTAAATCAATAAGTGTTTTAGCTACGTCAGCTCTAGTGGAAGGGCCGAATGAATGTCCCTTTGCCAAGAGGTCAACCAATACAGGTAAGTTAGAATAGTTGAAATCTTAGTCTTTCTTTCCAACTCTTATTGAGTGTGCTGTGCCAGCTGCAGGCCCTTCCTTGGCTCTGGCTTTGCAGGTGGGTCTCACAGGGCAGGGTGTGACCCTGGTTCCAAGTTTGTCTGTCTCGGTTCCAGGCTCCCATCCCTCCTCAGTGGGGCCTGCCTTTCAAGCTATGGAGAGGGCTTTGGCTACCGCTTCTTCCCAGGTGGCTCCTGTGTTACCAGAGTCTCACCCCTTGACCCCTGCTTAACCGGAGCTACCACCAACCAACATACCTGGACAGTGAGCTCCAAGGCTGCAAGACATACTGACCAAGGGTCATTCCTATTCCGAGTCCTCTTCAGATATTCCCACTGAAGAGCCCCCTCGGAAGAAATTGTGTAAGAGGAAATACCTGGACTTCCCTGAAGGGTCCGTCACCGAGGACACAGATTTCAATGAGGTGAAGGGCTCCCCCCGTCACCCCTGGAAGATGTATCCTTTGGAGACATTCTGGAGATCTTTAAACAGAGAGGTGACTGGAAGCCCAAGGATCCTACCTCTATGGAGTCTGTCTACTTATAAGCCTTTGGAGCTCACCCATCTACTGCCTGGGTGACCCCCTCCTGCTGTTGATCTAATTAAATTGAACACTCAGTGGGCTTGGAAGGCCCCTGATGTGATTGAACTGTCTTCTTTCCAAATTTTTCTAATAAAGGCAAATATTGCTTATACCTGTTAGATGTTCACAGACAATTACTTTTTTTTTCTAAACAGAACTAAAGAATTTTGGAGATCAGAACAATTATTTGTCTTCTTCTCTGACACAACCTTAGGGAAATCTGTCTCTAAGGTTACCTTGTCAAAATGATTAAGAGACTGTATTTCTTTCATCTATAGCAAAAAGAATCTAAAGCTTTCAATGTAGGTGAAGGCACATTCCACTAGATCATGGCTACCTCAGCTGTCTTCCATTCTAAAGCTTCCATGAGTGAAATATGCTCAGCAGCAACATGGGTTACTCCAGATAGCTTTATTACTCACTACAAACTGGATCTGGTCTCCAGGAGAAAAGCTGCCTTTGGTTCTATGGTTCTCAGGAATATCCTTCCATAGGGCCCCCCAGGATCTAAAGCAGCTGGGGACTCTGTCCCATCAGTCAAGACAAGATAAAGATTGACAACATCAGATAAAGAAGTTATGTCTCACCATAATGTTTTATCTGTGTTATCAATCTTCATCTATTCTTGGTGTCCCACCTTCCTTCTGCCTCCTGTGGATTCCTGGTGGAAGCGATCTGTTGTCCTGGGTCTTCTGTTAGGACATTTCTTGGACATGATTTCTCACTTGGAAGTAGTTTCCTTCCATTGTTCTATAATTCTGCAAACTCGATCTGAGGGGCATTATGAGTAGACTATTAGCTCGAGAGTTTTTTGGCTGATGCCAACTATATAACGGCCTGATCGGTTCCAAGGATCGGAACTGTATCCCACCAGTCAAGAATAGATGAAGATTGACACCACAGAATGTTATGGTAAGATATAACTTTTTTTTCATTTTAAATTATTTTCCAAAACTGATTCATATTCCTATTTCACAGTAATGTAGGTGGACGTCATCAAAATCATTCTTTTTCAATTCCATAGCTGTAGGTGACGATGACATCTGTGCGTAAAGAGGATTAATTCTTTCCATGTACCTAAACCAGTGCCCTAAGGTATTCTATGATGACTTTTAATCCTTCAGCTATGAGGTACTGACAAAAGAGAAAACAGGAAATCATTGAAGAAACACCAGCCCATCTCCCTTCCTGCTAGTTGTATTAGTAACATTACCAAGCAAGAGACTCCAAAATAAGCAAAAATATCAGCAGATATATAAAAATAACAAAATTTCTGTGATACACATAATCTTATTGTAAATTTATAAATCTGTCTTTGCTTTAATGGTTATGACTTAAATTTCTTGGTAAATGTCTCATTGCAAGTGTGCAAATTGGCAACACCTTGATTATGCCATCAAACACAAGTCCTCCATGAATTCTGGTAATGGTGCTGGAGCTGTTTTTGTCAACCAAATCAAAGTTGACAGTGGTAGTTGAGCCCATCCAACCCCCCTTCTGCTCTTAACATTTAACCAAATGCCACATAAGCTTTGATGGTTGCCTTGCTTTTATCTCTTGTCATCATCAACCACATAATTAATGTAATTACCAAGAACACCATATTTTTTCTGTCATAGACAGTCTGTACACGTTTAGATTCGAAAAAGAGTTCTGTTAAAGAAGATGATTGCTTTTCTTAACATAAACTTTAACAAAATGAATAGTTATTCAAGGTATTTCCATGTCAAGGTTTTCTGCTTTATGTTTATCTCTACTGCATTACTAAGAGTTTAATGTATAGTCATCTCTTGTAGATAAAACCTTCCAGAATATTCAAGGAAGGTGAGCTTTGTTCCATGTTCCAGCACTTTGGAAGATTCTGCCAACTAGACAGGGAAAGGTAATAGAATGGGAAGATGCTAAGAACTTATTTGGACTGCAGGTGAGAGAGTGCCTTCCATATCAAGGACTGATATCAGAGTACAGGTAAAGAGACAGAAATAAGGGGGTCCTAAATGAAAGACCAGTGGTAGAGTTCTTAGTAGAATCTAAAACAGAAGTGGCCTTTAAAAAAGGATTAATTAAAACAGCATATAAAATATTGCATGATAATTATAAGAATCAATCAGAAGACGTTAGGAAGAATTGGTAAGAGAGACTGGATAAGCAATTTGCAAAGAAACAATGGGGGATATATGTATGTCTCCCAAATATGCAACAAAATCTAGAAGATTTAGGATCTTTGCCTGGAATTGTTTACATAGATATTTATATACCCCAAGCAGGCTCCAAAGAATCTTTCCTCGGATCGACAGCAATTGTTGGAGATGTGATGAGGAAGAAAGAGGTAACTGGGAACATATTTTCTGGGAGTGTAATGAGTTGACTGACTTTAAAGATTTCCTACAGACTGCTCTGTTAGAGATGCTGGGTGAGGAAATTGGAGTGACTAGGGAAATTATTTTTTGAGCTATGATACAGAGTTGAATAGCCTAGACATAGTAAGGCCTTGCTGAGTCTAATTATGATGGCTACCAAAGAAGCAATAACTAGAAAATGGAAATCAAAGTCTAAACCAACTTTACTAGAAGCAACAAAGATAGTAACAGAGATAAAACGACTGGAACTGGGATCTTTAGAAAAGGGTAGGATTAAATTACACAGGAAAATGGGAAATATGGGACCACTACATGCAGAGGAGGAAAAATGTTTGAAAGAAGGCAGGATCTGAATGAGCTATGCAATGGTTTACTGACAGTAACTGGATACATAAAAAGTGATGTATAATGTTCACAGCTTCAGTTGTGTTGGCACAGATTGTAAGGTATAATGCTTGCAACTAAGATTGTGCCGCTATGATTTATTTTCATTTATATAAATGTAAGATTGTCTGTGTCATGCATGATAATTTAATAAAGATGTTTCTTGTAAAACAAAAAAAAAAAAAAAAGTTCTGCCGATATTTTTGAAAATATCTGAGCCTTTCCATATGGACATGATGCTCTGTGCCACAGCTTCCAGTTTTGAAGAATGCCATTACTAGACTGTGGAAGTATGCACAATTTCAGACTACATTGTCCCATAGAGCAGACAAAGTGTTCTGTAGCCACAAATGTCTGTCTTACATGGCCATATAAAATATTTTATGTAATACCACGGATGCACATAAGTTCAGGACCTTCCCTGTATCATAGCAGTTCCTGGCATGGGATAAGAAAGCATGCAGTCTGATGACCATAACATAGGGAGCCCATCTTGTTGGGGTCTACATTTAGGGTTATCATCTGTTCCTTTCCAGCTCAGTCTATTTTCTCTGAAGTTCCTGTACCTGTCAGAATGCATCCTATGCTAGTGAGTGCCTTGTCCTGCACCACACCAGGAGTGCATGCTTAGTTCTAAACCATTTTTTTTTTTTTTGCTATTCACACATTTCATAACATGATTCTAATGTATATCCAGTTAAAGTTTCCATATTAAATGAGTAAAGTAGTGAAACTTTCCAAGTGTTAATGTGCTGAATAACCGCAGATGAAATACAGTTCCAAACAGCAACAAGCAGGCACACACCAGCACAAAAATATGCTAAGGTCTTCTTCTTCCGAAACAATTTATTGATAAAATCCAAAGGTTGAGCGCTTTCATCTATTGCTAGACTTCATCAGAACAATATGTACTTCTCCACAGCTTCTTTAAATATACAATATGTATGTCACATGCTTTAATCCCATCAGTAATGTAAAATGCTAGTGCATACCTCTCCCTACATTCTAATACTATTATACTTTTGATTTAAAAAAAACACAGTTCTATACCATATATTCTCTTTAAAATATATAATTATACCTATTATACAAAAGTGTATATAACATACTATATATAAAATATTTTAAATAATCATGTGAATATTAATAATAATCTATAACCAAAATACATTCCTAGTACTATCCATTAAAACTTAACAATACATATTTCATGTACCTATCTATTTCTATGTACTTCTAGAATGGGTCTAATGGAAAGGTACTCATTTATACCTGGGGGGACAGATGCATTCAACCTTATTTGCCATCTGGCCTCCCTTTCACTCACTACCTTTCTAATATCCCCACCCCTAGGATTACACCTAACCAATTCTAATATTCCAAACAAAAACCCAGAACATTCTTTGTTAGCATTAAGGTGTTTCCAAAGGGCATTCCTCTCATCCCCTTTTTTAATACTGTACTCATTTTTTTCATGTTCATTCCATTTCTATATGCCAACCTGTTTCTTTTGGATTGGGAGGAAGAGTTTATATTCAAGTCTGATTGGTATAGTTATATGGGATGTTATCTGCGTTTCCTGGATGACATTTTTGTTATTTGGAAAGGAAATTTGAAATATTTAGATGATTTTAAAACATACCTGAATTCTTGTAGTGAGTATTTAAAGTTCACCTTTTGTGTAGACAGAGTCCATTTCTTACTTGGATACTAAAATAACATTAGAAGATGGGAAATTCAGGTCAAATATATATAGGAAGGATACTTTTAGTAATTCCTACCTTCAATTTAGTAGTAGCCACCCAATGACACAAAAAAGAAATATTATAAAGGGCCAGTGTATACGGGCGGCTAGGATGACATCAGATATTAAAGACCTTGATAGTGAATTGGATAAGATTGGAAAGTACTTCAGCAATAGAGGATATCCTGCCCATTTGATAGCTGATGTTACCACCTATGTTAAGAGTGAATGGGGGAAAAAATACAAACCACTGTTGGGAAGCAAAACTGTGAACAAAAATGATGGCCCGGAAAAGAAAGATATTGTAAAGACTGATGATGAAAAATATAGCAAAGCGTGTGTTTTGCAATTTGCTCCCCACAGTGGTGAGATTAGGGACATTGTGCAGAAGTACTGGAACATTATGAAGGTAGATAGCAAAATTTCCACAATAGTGGGGGACAAACCGGAGTTTGTATATAGAAATGGAATGAACATGAAAAAATTATTAGAAATAAAAAATAGGACTCTGAAAGGTTATGGAAGGGGAACACAGAAATGTGGGTCCTGTAATCAGTGTCCATATATTATAAATCTTTCAACCATTACACTTCAGGACATTAATGAGACTAAGGTGAATTTTATAAAAGGTAATTGTAGATCTAAGCACCTGGTGTATTTAGCTAAATGTAGTACATGCCCAAGTTTTTATGTGGGCAAAACCACCAGGTGCTTGAGAAATAGGATTTACGACCATGAGTACAGTATTAAAAAAGGGGATGAGAGGAATGCCCTTTGGAAACACCTTAATGCTAACAAAGAATGTTCTGGGTTTTTGTTTGGAATATTAGAATTGGTTAGGTGTAATCCTAGGGGTGGGGATATTAGAAAGGTAGTGAGTGAAAGGGAGGCCAGATGGCAAATAAGGTTGAATGCATCTGTCCCCCCAGGTATAAATGAGTACCTTTCCATTAAACCCATTCTAGAAGTATGTAGAAATAGATAGGTACATGAAATATGTATTGTTAAGTTTTAATGGATAGTACTAGGAATGTATTTTGGTTATAGATTATTATTAATATTACATGATTTTTTAAAATATTTTATATATAGTATGTTATATACACTTTTGTATAATAGGTATAATTATATATTTTAAAGAGAATATATGGTATAGAACTGTGTTTTTAAAATCAAAAGTATAATAGTATTAAAATGTAGGGAGAGGTATGCACTAGCACTTTACATTACTGATGGGATTAAAGCATGTGACATACATATTGTATATTTAAAGAAGCTGTGGAGAAGTACATATTGTTCTGATGAAGTCTAGCAATAGATGAAAGTGCTCAACCTTTGGATTTTATCAATAAATTGTTTCGGAAGAAGAAGACCTTAGCATATTTTTGTGCTGGTGTGTGCCTGCTTGTTGCTGTTTAGAACTGTATTTCATCTGCAGTTATTTGGTTGACTGTTCCAGCTCATTTTATCTTTATTAGTTGTTCATGTGCTGAACATATACTGAGTCAAAACAGATACCCACATGTGCTTCCTGCCTGGGATATGACCATGGCATGAAGCACTGCCATAATTCCAAGTGTTTCAACCTGGCCACTTGCAGACATCAGAGGTAAAAACTGCTAGCTTACTTCAGAACCAAGAGGATGGTAGAGACTGAAAGTGTAAAGCTTGGCTGTCTGCATGGGTATTCTGCACAAGATCACAGCTCTTTGTAAGAGCACTACAGAAAGACCAAAGAAATGGAGACCAGGCATCAGTCGCATCCTTCTGGAGGTAATCTATTTCTGAAGTGGCCTTAGGTCCTCCATGAGCTCACACCAATCTTCCACTAGAGTGAATAGTACAAGGCCAGAAGAAGTAGCCTGAGCTCCCACCTTATTGAGCATTCCAAGGTGTAGGCATTGCCTTTCCCCTAGTCAGTCAGCCAGAGCACGTCCACAGTTGACTTGGTCCTGAAAAGAATCCCATTAAGTCACTTTCCCACAGCTTAGTGGTTGCACTTGAAACCAAGGATTCTTCTCCTCTGATGTCTCATTGACTCTAGCATGGACTCACAATCCACACAAAAAAAATAAATTCTAAGTTTGTTTCCTGCCTTTCCTGTGGGTAGTCTAGTCTGGATACAGATTTGCTGTGTCTAGGACTTTTTGTGGGCTTCTAAGCCCCCAAGCCTTTCAGTGTTGGAGGGAAGCTTAATTTTGTTTCTTAGAACTAGCCAGTTTTTTTTAGTTTCAGCACTCAAGTCTGTTTCTTTGAGCTCAGCACTTGTTCAGAACTTATTGTAAGCATGAAATAAGCTAAAAATTACTACAGCACTCATCTTTCCTCACTGTCTAGAGGAAAACAGTTTCTAGTACTTAACAAATAAGCACCTATCCAGGCATGTCTAAGGGTGAGCTCCCAGTGTTTTCTCCTGTCTACCTGATGAATATGGGCATCTTGGGACAATGCAGCAATTGCCTTATGTACACAGACAACCCTCTCCTCCTACTACCCAACACTACAACCTGTGAGAGATGCACTTATATAGCCAAACTAGAAGCAAAGCTCTCTTCACCTTAGACTGGACTAGACAGTCAAGAGGAGAAGGTAAACACTTGCACCACACTACACTCAGCACATAGTCCCTCAAAAGCTACACCATCAAAACACACACAGAGAAACAAAACACACACCTACATTTGTGGAGGCTCTCAGTAAAAACCTGCCCAAGCAACAGGGACCTCCAAAGCAGAAACACAAGCAACCTCCACCCCCCAAACACAACCCACATGACACATAACCCACAAACGTAGTGTGTCACTCAACCACAGCCCATGAAGCATAACAACATACCCAGCACTCTAGTCATAGGTGACTCTATGGTCAGGCACACTGATGTTCCACTCACCAGGCTAAACTAGGAGAAAGTTACTGTCAGCTGCCAGGATCCGCCACATAAAGCATGCACTCAGGTCACTCCACAACAAGTACAAATATGACTCTGTCATTGTCCATGCTGGTGTGAATGACCTGAGATGTACCTCCCTGGATTACATGAAAAGGAACATGGAGCTGTCCGATCTTGTAGCCCAGGCAGGTATGACCCTTGCCTGAGTAGCATCCTGCCATCACCCAGAATGATACCACAGTACAAGGGCAAAATGATTGACTTCAACAATTGGCTAAGTTTCTGGTGTCATTCTAAGGGGATCTAGTATCTGTCTGCCTGGGATGACATGATCAACAAACCACGATGCTTTGCCAGAGATGGCCTGCATCTGTCGCCCCTTGAATTCCGGATACTGGCTAAGGCTATAGCCACCCCTATAGTGCCTTTTTTAGGCAAGGTTCAAATGACAAATTCACCACCGTAATGGGTACAAGCAAGAAGAATCTGAGGGTATTGCTACTCAGTGCTAGAAGTCTAAACCTCAAAATGCACTCACTCGAGGCACTCCTTAAAATGGAGAACATCGACATCTGTGCAGTGACAGAGACCTGGTTCAAGGCTCCAGAGAGTACCCCTGCATTACCAGGCTATAATTCATACCACACCTTTTGGCCACCTAACCTGGACCGAAACACTAAAGGTGGAGGCGTGTGAATATTCATTAAGGATATCCACACCTCCAGGCTAGTTGCTCAGCATAATGCATCCAAGATTATCCAAGTGCAACTAACTCTGGGCAAGACCACAATCCAAATTGTAGCTTGCTACAGATCCCCCACCATACCCCAGGATTCCCACTCCTCATTTCTTGATACACTGGAAAATAGTAGGATACAACCTAACACCCTAATATTGGGTGATTTCAACTACCCCACCATTAATGGGGAAAACTACTCAATGTACCAACTCTTGTGCTCAACATTTTCTGGAATTCATAAATTCCAATGCCTTGGATCAACTTATTCACACCCCCACCACGGGCAGCAATATCCTAGACCTGGTTATTACCAACATGGGCAACAGGTGCTCCACACCAGAGGTCAGTTCCTCATTCGTCAGATCCAACTGCAAGCTAATCACCCTAGACATCCACATCCCTCCCCCACCCCCATTAGGGAAACCACAGTAAAAAATTTCTCCAAAGCCAACTTCACGCTTCTTAAGACAGAAGTGGTAAACTTCACGACACCCATGCTGATGGACAATAGAGGTATGACTGCTGAATCCTACACAAATGCACTTTATAAGCCCTTACACGAGTGCATGGATCATGCAATCCCTAACAGAACCAAGATGCTATCCTCCAAAAAAAGGAAGCCAATCTGGTGGTCCCCTGCCATAAACAAACTCTACAACAGAAGAAAGAAACTGTTGCAAAAAAGAGTAAAATCCCATGACTGGAGAAACTCCCTGGTTAGCCTCAGTAAGAAGCTGAGATCCCTCATAAAATCCTCCAAAGCTAGTTACGAAAACAAAATCACCACTGATTCTAAAGACAACCACAAAGCATTCTATAGCTATGTCAAGAATCTCAATGGCAACACTCAGATCTGCTCTGAGTTACAGCACAATGGCACTAAATATACAGAACCAACTGATATTGCCAACATCCTGGCAGATAGGTTCAGTGCTAACTTTACCCCCCTGTCATCCCCTAAAGGGCCCATCTCTATACCAGAAGAATGCAAAGTTCCTGTAATCACGGCTGCACAGGTAAAAAACACACTATCCAAAGCCAAGAACACAGCATCCATGGGACCTGACAACATCCCAGACTGTGTTCTACATGAACTACAGAACGAACTGGCACCCCACCTAAGTACCATGTTCAATCATAGCCTCACCTCAGGCTATGTGCCAACTGAATGGTGCACAGCGACGGTTATCCCACTCCACAAAGGCGGAGCCACCACAGACACCGGAAACTAATGCCCCATTATCCTAACGAGCCTGGTCTGCACGGCTGTGGAACGTATCATCATGGAACTTATAAAAAAATGGCATTGGTAATCTCCAAACTCAGGACCCCACCCAGTTCGGGTTTGTAAAAGGCAGATCATGTCTCCTAAACCTGATAGACTTCTTTGAAGCAGTCACCAAAGCCGCAGATGACGGTAAGGTGGTTCACACAGCCTATCTAGATCTCGCCAAGGCTTTCGACACCATCCCCCACTCTGGAATTATTGATAAACTCACTAAACTAGGTATAAATCCCTATGTCACAAGATGGGTTGCCAACTGGCTCACTGACAGAACCCACGCTGTGAAAGTAGCAGACTCCAAATCCAATTTCAGACCAGTGACAAGTGGAGTACCACAGGGTTCAGTCCCGGGTCCTCTCCTGTTTGGTATCTACTTCTCTGAAGTACAGGCCAAAACAGAATTTCTTTGGCTAATGAAGTTCGCAGATGACTGCAAACTAGGAGCCATAATCAAAACTCCAAAAGATGTGGACATCCTACAAAAGGGTCTCGCTGAGACAGATGCCTGGTGTCAAAGCCATGGCCTCAAGCTCAATGCCAAAAAGTGCATTGTCATCACTGTTGGTAAAAACTCTGTACCCATGAACTACCACATAGGTGGTAGTCTTCTTAACACCGAAAGTGTGATAAGAGACCTTGGGACACAGGTGGACAGTAGTCTCTCCTTTGATAATCACATCACCACAGTAGTCAGGAAATCCTTCTACGTGGCACACACCATCACAAAAGGTTCTCATCCAGGAAAAAAAGGTCATTGTTCCCCTCTACTTGTCACTCATTAGACCCACTATAGAGTACAATGCCCTTTTTGGTATGTACCTCACAAGACATCTACAACAACTGGAAAGGCTGCAGAAATACCTCAGAAAGAGGATTATCAGCCTCAAACAGATGCCCTACACAGACCGTCTCAAAAAAACTGCAGCTTTACTCCGTCGCATATCGCCTACTCAGAGGCGATCTCTGCCTAACACACAAAGCTATGTCAAACCCAGAGCTTTTAGACATGCTCCACTTAAAGAAATCCCAATCCCTATGAGCTACACGCTCTAGGGACCTAAACCTTGTCACCACAATAAACAGAACGTGCTGGAGGGATAGATTCCTGTCCCAAAGACTTCCCATACTCTGGAGCAAACTACCTATCTCTATCAAACAAAGCTCCTCATTAGCACTCGACAGTGGCACAGAAAAATAATTTTCTTGGGTGGCGAAAGCCAGGGTACCTTTTGGCTAGGCTTATGTAGGTACTAGGGCCAATAGCCTAGTACCTTCCTATGAACATTGAGAAAGTTTCATTGAGTCCTCCTGCTCCAGGGCATGTGGTTCAAGCCACAGACATCAAACAGTTTTTTTTTTTTTTTTTTTTTTTTTTTTTTTAAGTCTGATGGTATCAGATGGAGGCTATGAAAAGTTTTTTTTTTTTTTTTTGGGTATTGGGAGGAAGAAATGTGGAGCAGTCTGCCTCTAGCAGTTAGGAAAGCACCAAATATCAAATTGTTTAAAGTCTTGATTGATAACCTGGTAGGTAACATGGCATATATTCCATTGGTTAGTGGCAGCATGCTCCATTCCAGCCTCATATCAGGTTGTGAGCTGGTTTAATGTAATACAGTGGAGCATTGTGTAATTGAACTGTTCCTGTGGTTACAACATTGAACTCACTGCAGGCCTCTGAAATCCATTTTATCACTGCCTTCCTGTCATTCAAAATACATCACATATCCAGTAAATGGTTAATCTCATTAATCTCACATATACTGTTTATGCACAAGATTTTCACTATTAGAGTGAGTGGTAAGTAGTGCAGTTGCTTACCTCACATGGTTTCCTATGGGGAGCCCAAGGACTTAGTGGTCTTTATCTCTTGGGCAGGTAAAGACAATGAGTCCTCCCTACTCTTCAGATCTCTGTTTAATGATCTCTCCTTCACAGAAGCATTGAAGATAATAAATTGCTTTATGAATAGACTTCTGATCTCAGTTTCTTCATTCCAGTATTTCCTCAGAGAGTATAAGGGGAGGAAGTGGGAAGAGCCTTTGATAAGGCTGCACAGTGGTGCAGGAGTTAACGTTGTTGCCTCACAGCAAGAGGTTCTCTGGCTCGATTCTCAGCTGGAGTGCCTTCTGTGCAGGGTTTGCATGTCCTCCCTGCTTTTGTGCGAGTTTCCTCTGGGTACTCTGGTTTTCCCACCCATTCCAAAGACATGCATCTGGAGCATTTCTTCCCAGGCCTCAGCTGAAAATAGGCTCTGTCCTAGTCCGACTTTTCTGGTCAACAAATGTTAAATCAATAAATAAATTATCAAGTCCACATGAAGCCTGTTATCAGGTATACCATTTATATAGCATGGAAGAACCTAGTCTGTTTTCCTTTGCCCCCTAAGAAGGTGGATGTACTCAGTAAGCCCCCTGCTAAATGAATCAAAACCCTGATCAGGCAGCTGAAGCAGGCTTCTTTATGATTTCCTTAGTTCAGCACAGGACTTGCAGAGAACAGTACATTGTCTCATTACCACCACAAACAGTGTAAAACCTTGCCATTACCACCACAAACAGTGTAAAACCTTGCACAAGGTGATTAAGAGAATATTCTTCTGTACCATGTTTGGGTTCGGATGCCAGAGTGTCTCACCTGTACAGTTTCCAGTCCTCCTCAGTGTATCAGGCAGTGGAAGAACTTTCCTTCCTTCCTGTGGCTAAAGTCACTATGGCAAAATTCTATACAACAACTGAGGGAGTGGGTCCTGCTCGTCCAACCCATTCCTCCTTGATAAGTGGTGAAAAGAGACAAATGAAAAAAAGACCAAATTAATAGTTTTATAATGGACTATTAGGAGGAGACAAACCTTAAAAATTTTAAGTAACAAAATTTCCTACTGATCTAGCCCACTTGGAGCCTTTAAAGGAGTAGTATAGTAATCTATATTGATGGCTGTTTGCCTTCTGACAGTAAAGTGTGCAGACAATTTATAAGTTGAGATTCAGATCCTTTATTAACCATGACGGACGAGTGCTTTTTCATAAAACAAGAATCCAGTAAGATGCTGACTTGCATATAATTAGGATTATTAGAGGTTGCACTTGAAGCTGGAGGAGGGCAGTGATTGAACTAAACCTGGTATCCAGCTTTCACCAGATTCCATGCTAATTAGGTGAAGCCAGGCACCCAGTCGAGGTGCTCCTAAACTTTGCATGAATTTTACCACATCTATCTTTCTAAATATTTTTGATGATGTGTTCCCTTTTCTATATTCTCCTAAAGTTCTTGTCTTATTTGATGGTGGCATTTTACATGCTCCTTTCTTTTTCTTTATTACTCTACATTTTTGTGGTAACACTTTATCCATTATTAATTGAGCTGCACAGTAATATATTCAGTTTATTTCTGTTATATCACATGAATTTCTCTTAATAGTCTGATTACTGTATTCATCTCTTTTACATATCTTCTAACATTTTGGGTCTTATTTACTTTCTGCAATCTATTTCTTCCATATATCTTAATGCATTTAGTCATCTCTATTTGATCAAGAAGGTCTTCCCTTAAATAAATTTCTTCTGGACTGAGAGCATCTTTGTTTCTCTAAGCTCCATGTGAGTATTCCACAGGAAGTTCCAGAATATCTTTATGTTACCTATTCTTTTCAGATGTACCCTGCTTCATCTGCTGCTCCTTCGTATGGAAACCCTTTGGCCTGTCACTCTGCAGTATTACCTGCATCAGATTTGCCATTGTTTCCTGATTCTTTCCTTGCTGTGCAACATCAGCTGGACTTTCATACAAGTTTCCCACAGAAGGCTCCAGAACATCATATGTGGCAAACCTTCTTTAGAGGCCTTTTGTTCCACCTACTTCTACTTAATTTGGAGACATGGTGCTACATTGCCTGAGTTGGATTCTCCACTTATATGCCACATAATGGTCACCAAGTCTAAGCTTGGCCTTATATGGGCTATTTAGGCTCAAGCCTCCACCCCAGTTTCCTCAACTCAAGGAGCCTGTCATCAGACCATGGTCCACATGGAATGAGGTATATGTTCTGCATGTGAGATGGGACAAGAATATCAGGCAAAACAGCAAGCCACAAGTGACTCATCTGGACCACCTGCACTGGCAAAAGGCAGGCGCAAACTGCTCAAGAGTTGCAGCATGCAAATCCCTGCATTCCACTAGTTCAAGATTGGGGCTAAGGGCTCCCTTAAGAAGGAGGAAGAGCAGGTCAGATAATCCATCCTGGTTATAATTTTGGGGAATGGAAGTTTTTTCATGCAGCATTTGCAAGATTATGTAATGACCTCTTGAAGAGAATCCTCCCTTTGATTTTTGCTTCTGATCCCTTATTATTGTATCCGGGAATGCAAATGCTTCCATTGCCGTACTCATAAAATCCCAACTTACTTTGTTGTTGTTGAATGCTTTCTCTGCATCAAGACCCACTAACAATAGCAGTATTTTCTAATATTCTGCTTCCCCTCTGGATCATCCTTGTTTTGTTAATGTTGTCAAATGTTTGTCTCCCCTCCACAAAACCACATTGGTCCATTTCTATCAATTTTTGGAATGCTTTCCATTCTTTTAGTCATTATAGACATTAACACTCTATAATGATGGTTTAAAATTGAAATGGGCCTATATGAAACTGGATCTCATGGGTCTTTACCATCTTTAGGTATTATAGCCAGCACAGTTTTTTCAAGGATTTTGGTGCATCCCCTCTTTTTAACATACTGTTAAACAAAACCTTACAGATCTCTATCACTTTCTTCCCTCATAGCTTCCAAACTACCACAGGAATGGCATCTATTCCTGGAGAATTTCCTGCAGATTGATTATACATCACCATTTTTATCTTATCTCCTCCTGTCTTAATTTTTAATTGTTGAGCTTTATCTACCTTTAATCTTGGTATATTTAAATCTTCCATAAATATTTCCATTTGTGCTTTTTCTTGATTTTCTTCAATTTTTCTGTTTTATACAAATTTTCATAAAATTTCCATATCTAATTCCTGTACAGTATCTCTAAACGTTTTTCTATTTATACGCTCCCTAAGTTTGGCAACAACCCTCTCTACTTGTCAAAGTCATTGTGATAAAAGTTTATGTGCTCTGGAGTTATTATCAAAAAACAGTTGCTTAACAGCAGTCTTTCTAAACGTATGCATATTGTCCGGGTAAGCCCTTATTTTCTCTTTATCACTCTGCAGTCCTGCCTCTTCTTGTTCTGTGAGATTCCAGTCATCCCCCTAAATAATTCTTGTTACATCTCAACCATATCTATTCTTATTTTATTTCTACCCTATTTTTAAACTCCACTTTCATTGATTCCCATTCACTAGCTATAATTTCTGAATAAATTCCTATCTTCTCCAATAAATCCAGAATAATTTCCACTTCACATTCCTTAAATGTCTCAATTTTTACAGGTAGGTGGGGAAGCATTAGTGTCTCATTTTTATTTCATTAACCTGCATTTTTATCTTAGTTGTTATTGGCACGTGATCTGAAATAGTTGTTGGAGGTGTGTTGAAGCTTTCAATTAAATGCACACGTTCCTCTGAAATACCGGGCTAGTCTAGCCCAGTTATTGTACCTTTGGGAATAATGTATAAATTCTCTCTGAATTCCTACTACTGAATTCACATCTTTCATACCAAATATTTTTATAAATTTTCTTCAAAAATCTACCAGTTTTGTTATATTTTCTCTTCTCGTCCCCAGATACATCCTCATTGTTGTAAATCAAATTCCATCCCCCATCTATAGATACTGTTCCTTGCTGAAAGTTGATTAATTCTCCCAAATATTTCTTAAGCTCCATAATAGCAGTTTTAGATGGAATATAAATGCATGCCAGAATAATCATCATCCATTGCCAGTAGCCCCTTACTACCACAAAACTGCCATTATAATTTTTTTCCTCTTCTATCACTATTGGAACTCCTCTAGCAATTAATGTAAGTACTACTGTTTTCCTTTGTCCCTGCTATTCTGCTGAATATCCATCCTGAAATCCTTTCTTTATTAAATTGGAGAGAGAAACAGAACCACAGCAGGAGCAATGAGTACCAGATGCGGAGCAGGGGACGAAGCAGAACTTGCAAGTAGGGAATGGTTCGTACCCTGCAAGTTTTGGTACCTCAGTGCAGAACCTTTACAACTTTTCCAGACAAGGGATGGAGCAGGCGTTGCTAATAGGTAACTTCGTTTGCCCTGCAAATTCTAGTATTTCAGTGTATAATCTTTCTAATTTTGGTATAACTGATGAACATGTGCATGTTTTGCAGCTGGGCATAAACTTTCAACTGAGTAGAAAAGCTAATGTTACTAAAACTTTAATCGAGTTGAAGTTGTTTTCTCATAAATTGAATTTGAAGTATATTCTTTGTGACATACGCTACAAAAGTACACATTCAAAGCCTTCAACTTTTAATCCTAGTTTAGTACACACTTTGAAGGTTTTTGAAAGTTTTTGTGAAAAAGAGATTAGGAACTACTTGGCCGGTAAATACTGGAAGGCTTTTTACAATCTAAATTCCAAAGAAAATAAGGCTTTACAAAAACATGTTAAACAGAAGGCTCTATGATTCATGAGAGCTGATAAGTGGAGTGGGATTGTCATAATGAATAATGCTGATTACAACAAAGCTATGGAAACCTTGTTAGCAAACTCATTAGATTATAGAAAGGTTATGAAGTATGAGATCACAAAAAGCTATGTATATATTTATAACATTTTGTATGACCTACTTATGAATGCTGAAATTTCTAATGAAGTTTTTGATTCTTTGCATGTTTAAAATCCTAGGGTGGGTGCAAAGTTTGGCATACCCAAACTTCATAAGAGCACCACAAAACCCCGCTTTATACCCATCACATCAGCTTTGGGTAGTTGTACTAATTGTATTTCTATGCATTTGGATTTTATTTTAAAGCCTTTTGTTAAGGAATTGCCATCCCACATTATGGACTCCTAGGATGTTCTGGATAAGTTGAGGTTATTTAGCTTTACTTTAGTGAATGGTAGTTCTGTTTCAGTAAATGGCAGTGGAATGTTTACAGTTGATGTTTCTCTTTTTACTTGAATCCCACAAGATTTAGGGGTTGCAGGTGTTTTTTGGGCAAATATACTAACATGAACAACAATAAAATCATTACTTACATGTCCTTACTAAATTTATTGTTAGAGAATAGTTATTTTACGTTTAATAAGCATTTTTACAAACAGTTATGGGAAATGGCAATGGGGGCCACAGTTGGTCCCATATATGCCAACCTGGTTTTAGGGTGATGGGATATGGAAATTTTGCCTCAGAGTCATTTTTATAAGAATATCATTTTTTATAAAAGGTTTGCTGATGATTTGTTTTTTATAGTAAAGGATGAAAATTTTGATGTGTTGGAATTTGTAGATTCATTAAGTCAGAGTACCACATTTTTAAAGTTTGTGGTAGGTGAGTGCGGTCTCAAAGTGTCCTTTTTAGATGTGGAATTCAATAGGACTCACAAATTAAAACTTTTTTGAGTAGCATTCACCGCAAAAACACTTTCTGTAATAGCTATGTTAATTTTAAGAGTAGTCACCCTAATTTTATGAAGAGGAATATTCCCCGGGGTCAGTTTATCAGAGCATCACGAATGACGGTAGATGACCAAGATTTTTTGGATGAAGTAGCATTCATCAAAAAGTTATATTTGGAAAGGGGATACCCCGGTGATTTCTTAGATATAATACAGCTCAAGAGATTATAAACAGGAGAGAAGTTGTTTTTCGCCCCATTTTAAAACAGGGCTTTTTTAAAAAAAGAGCTGGTAGGTGGGGTTAGGGATACAAAACAAAACAATTTGGATGGACCCAGATTTTGTCTAGATATGAGTATTGATAACAATGTTATTCATACTATAATTAGTGAAAACTGGAGGGTTATTTCAGGAAATGGCGATCTGGTAAAAATTTTGGGTAACAGTCCTTTGTTTGCGTATAAAAAGAACTATAGTATTAAACAAATGTTAGAGAACAAGAAATATATGCTCATCTCCTCGAACAATGGGAATGGGGGTATGGTGAAATGTATGGGGTGTAGAGCATGTAGATACATCCACGAGAGCCCTTTTGTTTTTCTGGAGCATTTGGATTGTACTATCTCAGTTCCTGGTAGGCTAAATTGTGGTACCAACGGTATAGTCTACATCACTGTGTGCTCCACATGTCCAGCTTTTTATGTTGGAATGTCTACCCGAAGTTTGAGGGAGAGAAATCTGGAGCATCAGTATGAAATAAAAAAATAAAAATATTAACAATGCTTTGTATAAACATTCTTTGCATTGTGTTAATTTGGAAAAGATTCACCTTTTCCATATTGGAAGTGGTTAAGCAAGATTTGATGGGTGGGGATTATAGGAATTTGGTAGAACAGAAAGAAGCTGAATGGCAATTCAAACTTGCTTCATATTTCTCTCCTGGTTTAAATGATATGGTGAATATAAAGTGTTTTTTTTTAAAATAGGAGTTACTATTGGTAATTCCTAAAAAATGTTTTTTTTTTAAATTCACTGAATTTATTTCATTTGGTACTTTGTATATGTCTTTTAAACTTCATTTGTTCAACAAATGTTTAATTGACCTATTGATTTTAAGTGGTGATTGGTTTGTTTTAAATTGAATTCATTCAAATAAGGGGTATTGTAAGACAGAAGTTAGTTTATGAGGAAGTCTTGGATGAATAGCGAACATTTTGTTTTGTTTTTTTTTTTTGTTTGTTTTTTTATTTTTGTTTATTTGCTGTTATTATTACACCATTGCCTGTTAGTTGCTGTCCATTTTTCAAAAGTCCATTTTCTACTTTTTCTTGTACAGCCATATTTCCCAAATGTGATTGATGTTTTGTAATCTCACACTTTATTCATTCATTTCTGTATTCTGGTCTTCTTCCTGTTCATCTCCATCTCCCAACACTAGACTCATAGGTTCATAGGTGTGTACTAGGCTAATGGCCCTTCAGCCTTTACAAGCCTAGCCCATAGGATTACCTTGGCATTGTGCCAAACGACTGTAGTTACCAGTGCCTCTGTCAAGTAAAGCCACTGGATTGATCCCTGGGTTGAATTTTCTACTTCCCATCCACTCATCAAGATTTCTTTTGAAGAGGGCCAGTGAGATGCTCTGCTTGACATGTATGGGAAGTCTATTCCATAGCATGGGCAGTCTCTGGGTTATGAACCTGTCCCAGCATGTTTTGTTGATTGTGGTAATGAGGTTGAGGTCTCGAGCGTGTGGTGTGGAGGATTGGGATTTCTTTAGATGTAACATTTCTAACAGAGCTGGGTCAGACATGGCTTTGTAAGTCAAGCAGAGATCGCCTCTAAGTAGGTGATATGAGGCAGAGAATAGTTGGAGTTTTTTTAAGTCTGTCCATATAGGGCAAATGTTTAAGGCTTAAGATCCTCTTTGTGAGGTAATTTTGCACCCTCTCCAGTTGTTTAGTGAGGTACATGCCAAATGGGGCATTATATTCAATGACTGGCCTAATGAGGGAAGAGTAGAGGGAGACAATGGCCTCTTTCTTCCTGGATGCAAAACCCTTAGTAATGAGATGGGCCACAGAGAAGGACTTTCTGACCACAGTGGCAATGTGGTAGTCAAAAGGGAGGTTGTTGTCAACCTGTGTTCCCAGATCTCTTATAATGCCTTTTGTGTTCTCTGGACTGTCGTCAATGTGGTAATTCATGGAAACCGAGTTTTTACCAAAGGGGATGACGACACATTTTTTGGCATTGAGCTTAAGGCCATGGTTCTGACACCAGTCGTTGGTCTCAGTGAGGCCTTTCTGTAGGATGTCAACATGACTTGGGGAGTTAATAATAGCTCCCAACTTGCAATCGTCTGCAAACTTTGTCAGCCAGAGTCCCTTTGTGTTGGCCTGGACTTCAGAGAAGTAGATACCAAACATGAAAGGACCCAGGACTGAACCCTGTGGGACTCCACTCATGGCTGGTCAGTAGTCTGACTTGGAGTCAGCTACTTTCATGCTGTGGGTTCTACCGGTGAGCCAGTTTGCAATCCACCTAGTGATATAGGGGGTGATGCCTACCTTAGTGAGTTTTTCTATGATTCCTGAGTGGGAAATAGTATCAAAGGCCTTGGCCAGATGAAGGTAGGCTGTATGAACCACCTTGCCTTCATCCACAGCTCTAGTGACTGACTCAGAGAAGTTGATGAAGTTGAGCAGACATGATCTACCCTTCACAAAACCAAACTGTGTAGGATCCAGAGTTTGGAGACTCCCTATATCCTTGTTTATTAGGTCCATGATGATGCATTCTATAGCTTTGCAAATCAGACTTGTCAGGCTAATAGGGCAATAGTTCTCAGGGTCTGTAGTCGTTCCTCCTTTGTGGAGAGGGATGACTGTAGCAGTGCGCCATTTGGTAGGGACAAAGTTTGAGGTGAGGCTGTGATTGAACAGGGCACACAGGTGAGGTGCCATTTCACTCTGTAGTTCATGTAGAACACAGCCAGGGATACTGTCAGGTCCCATAGAAGTATTCTTGGCCTTGGACAGTGCTGTTTTAACCTGTGCAGCAGTAATACTGGGTGCCTGGCAATCTACTGGTATGTGACTGGTCCTTTGGGGGGAGAGAGAGAGAGGGGTAAAGTTGGCACTGAATCTGTCGGCCAGTATATTGGCAATATCTGTTAAAACACAAACGATGTAACCAACTAATCGAACCACAAATTACTGGAAAGAGTGAAAGAAGGCACACACTGAAACCACTAGTATAAAATAAAGCGCTTTTCGTTTATGTTAAATCATAAACTTCTTCAGACCATCTGTCTTCAGTCTGAAGAAGTTTATGATTTAACATAAACGAAAAGCGCTTTATTTTATACTAGTGGTTTCAGTGTGTGCCTTCTTTCACTCTTTCCAGTAATTTGATATTGGCAATATCTGTTGGCTCTGTATAGGAGGTACCATTTTGCAGTAGCTCAGAGCAAATCTGGGTATTGCCATGGAGATTCTTTAGATGAGGGAACTCAACTTTTTGTTGAGGCTGATAAGGGAGTTTTTCCAGTCTTGGGATTGCACCTTATTCCGCATCAGTTTCCTCCTTCTGTTGTAGTTTGTTTATGGCAGGGGACCACCAGATTGGCTTCCTTGTTTTGGAGGAAAGCATCTTGGTTCTATTGGGTATGGCGAGATCCATGCATTTGTGTATGTGTTCGTACAGTGCATTGGTGTATGATTCAGCGGTCATGCAACTATTCCCTATTTGCATGGGTGCTGTGAAGTTACCCACCTCTGCTGTTTTTAGGAGCCCAAAGTTATCTTTAGAGAAGTTTTTCATGGTGGTTATCTTTGTGTGGGGGGGTGAGGTGGGGTGGGAGGGATGTGGATTTCCAAGATGATTAGCTTGTGGTCGGATCTAACCAGGGAGGAGTTGACTATTGGTGTAGAGCAACGGTCGCCCATGTTAGTAATAACCAGGTCAAGGATGTTGCTACCTCTAGTAGGGGTAAGAATGAGCTAGTCCAGGGCATTGGAATTAATGAATTCCAGGAAACATTGGGCAAGTGTATTGGTATATGAGTAGTTTTCCCAGTTAATGGAGGGGTAGTTGAAGTCGCCCAGTATGAGAGTGTTAGGTTGGACCCTAATATTCTCCAGGGTGCTTAGGAACATGGAATGTGAGGCTTGGGACATGATTGGGGACCTATAGCAGGCTACAACCTGAATCGCTGTCTTACCCAATGTTAGCTGCACCTGAAGTATCTCGGATGCATTATGTTGGACTCCAGTTCATTTCCAAGGTACTCCCAATTCTTCTTCTCAACTCATAAGTTTTTCTTGTCTCTCAAGCTTTTCCCTTTGGAACATTATAAAATGTTTCACTGACAAAGTCTCTTCATGTGCTTTATTATCAGAAGAATGAGAAGCAAAGGCCACTTTTGTTTGATGGCTCACTTTTTGTTGGACAAATTTTGTATTTCCTCCTTATCCTGTTCTGCATCAAAAATTGACTTTGATCCTCCTGGAAAAAAATATTCTGAAGACAGATGGATACAGCAACTTGAATCTCACACCCGTCTCTCAACATTCCCTGATTGCTGGAATAAATGTGTTTCTCTTCTGCCTGGTGTACAGTGAATAATTATTTTCCACAAACATTCTACTGTTTCCAACTTTTTAAAACTTTGCACTTTTCCCACCGTTTTGCCAGGATCAACTCTGTTTGCTGGTAAGATTGCTTCTTTACTAATACAGGTCTTGACTGCTTTGCTTATGGCCAGGTTTGGAGCATACACACAATGTCCCCGTTCAATAAACAGATCCTGTTGTGGAATACTAGTCCAGTTATTTCTGCCTTATTAAAATTAAGTCTGTTCCTTATAGTTTATTTGGTAAAGCAGAAAATTTCAGGTTTTCCCTATATGCTGTGTCCTCTAATTCTACCATTTTTGAAACGTCACTTCTTGAGCAGTCTTATACTCAGTAACTGAAAAAAGGCCAGCACAAAACTCAGTATATATCAGCAACAAAACTACAGCAACACTAAGGTAAAACTTAAGTGTTTTAATACATATCGAACAATTCAATAATCCAGACCGGTTTCAGCCTAACATGGCTTTCCTCAGTGGAACAAGAAAAGTACAAACAGGAAATGATGCACAAATGCAGGTTTAAATAAGGTCCATAGACCAATGAGGTGCTTCCAAAGGATTTTAGGCATGCCCATAATACTGCCTGAAAGAAAAACTGGAAGGAAAAATACAAACTAGAAAATAAAAAATAACAAGTAAAAAATAGATGATCCAAATAGCAAATATGGTAATAAAACATAAGTATGATAATACATTCAATATTGTATATATTAATTAGTTATAAATGATCATTTAAACCAGGAGAAAATAGTGCCCCTAGCTTGATAATCAAGTATTTCTCTTTTTGGTTGAGAATGGAATGCCATCCCTGTTTGTTGGATCTGTCACCCAAAATTCTATCTACAATACAAAATTGAAATCTAGCAGTATGATGTGTGTAGTGCCTAAACAGAGCATTGTTTTTTCTCTTTTTCCAGTCTTCTACTCAGCAAGCCTTTTCTTAATTTCAGCATCTGATTTTGCACTTTAACAGATCATCTGAATATCTGTTTAAAACTTTCCATTTTTTCAGCCTTTTGTTATTTGAGTTGATCCATGCCTCTCAACCTCTTAGCACAAGAAATCTGGACAAAGCCTCAAATAATTGGGGGGGGGGACAAAGGCTCAAAAATAGGGACAGATTTTAAATATTGTTCGTATAAACTTAGACAGTTGCTAGAATAGCAGGATTTGTGTTATCATGAATTGTCTAAAGGATATGAAGTCTGAAACTAAAATATATGTTATTATTTAGTGACTTCAATCCTCAGTGATTTGCCAGAAAATCACAAATTTTATAAGGAACAGGCAAAAGAAATGAGGCAAAAATCTGGACATTTGAGAGGTATGAGTTGATATACTCCTTCAGTGTTTCATTTATTGTAATCCGTTCTAAGCACATTTGACTTCTTTTTCCTCAAGATTACTGGAAGCCATGTTTTGCACCAAAGCTGGAGCTTGAACTGTTTTTTGCTGAACAGTTGCAGGATTCTTCCCAGTCAGTGTTTTCTGTTTACCTGTTCTAGTTGATTTTCTTTCAGGCTTGCTTAGTTTCTTCTTTGTTGGCACCTAGACAGTGTACTTACTAGCCAGTAACTAAATTTACTAAAAGTGAAAGAGTTCTGGCCCTAGTCTTTCAGATTCTTTTTTCTCACTAGGAGAGCTGAAATGAAGCTGTTGATCAGTGTGCAACCATCTTGGAAAGTCCAGCGGATCAGGTAATATCTCCGTGTCTTTTGACCATTATGTGACAACATTTGTCAAGTTAATTGCTGAAGGAATATCATCAAGGTCTAAGGAAGCAATCACCCCCTTACACTCAGCATTTATCATGCCAGTTATTGAGTATAATGTCCCCTTTGAGAGTTATCTCACTAAACATATCAAACAATTAGAAAGATCCCAAAGTTTCTTGACCAAAAAAAGATCACAGGCCTAAAGTCTCTGAGCTACCAATAGAAGCTAAAAGCTCTATCCCTTTATTCAGCGTCTTAAAGACTGTTAAGGGAAAATCACTGTCTTGCTTACCACTATATTAGAGTTACGATTATTCAGGACCCCTTGTGCCTCTGCATGCCCAATATCTCCAGCAATGCTTGAACCGGGGACCTAAATTTCCATCAACAAATAAATAAAAGAAGGTAGACAGGCAAGTTTACACCTCCCAAACCTATGGTGTAAACTTTATCTGCATGCTAATTAGTGCATCCTCTAAATGTAACCTAGATTATTGGATGAATATCCACAAATTTACTCTGGCATCGACAAGTATGGCCCTCCTGCAGACAGGAAATATGACCTTGGAAGGGTACTGGCAAGGTGTGAATGGCCATTAGACTCAGTGGCCTTAAAATATCTATGAATGTATAAAAATGCAGTAGTAGTTCTTAAGCTGAAGGGCATTCATAGTAATCCTTATTTGGATGATAGCCTTTTCCAAGTGCAGTCAAAAGATCAGTAGCTGGGTGTCAGTCCATCCTCAGCCACTTTAGCTAGGTGTCAATATCTGTTCTTAATTCCCTGGAGTTTATAATCAATGAGAAGTCAGCTGTAGTCCCTGCAGAGCAAGCCATGTTCCTAGATAACCTTCTGAACACTGTACAAGATTCAAGAAATAGTGTCTGTTTTGAATAGGCTTTGTAACAGCTTTTTGTTTTGACCAGATACATTATTTCCTAAACATTTGCTGCACTTGTGATCTAGCATTTTTAACTTTTTAACTATTAGATCAAACAGAAGGGTATCTGAATTACATTCTCTTACATAAAAACTGTGTGACCTTAGTCACCTCTTTGATACAGAGAGAGGGAAATTCCTGACTGTGAACAACATGATATTACATCTGATGATAGACTGAAGTAGAATATACCGATTTCTTCTTACAGGCTTTGTTTTCAGAATTCATGTAAGCAGTTGATACACTTTATAGATCCTAGGAAGAAGCTTTGGGCTTACATCAGCATGACTAAGAACTTTAGGATTTATTATCGATTGTTTCTCTTGTCCCCAGTAACTGTATAATTCCTTCCTGGATTGCCAGCTTTACAGAATTTTGCTATGACCCAGCTTTCAAGACCATTTAAGGACCAGTCAAACTATCCTACATGAACAGCAGCTACTTATATGGTTCTTTCAAAGGTGCCTCATTAGGGGAATATTTTTCAGACTGCAACCCATTGATCTGTGTATGCATTCATAATGCACATTTCCATAAGCTGCACCATCTGCAAGCAAATTACAGTAGCGCAGAATCAGTGTCATCTCTTAGTGAGGTACAAGCCATACACAGGACACAGTGCAGCATATATATGTATGTGTAACAGCTTGTACGTGGAGAGGTGCATATACACCACAACTCATATTCCAGTTGTTTCTGAACACATGCTTTTTTCCCAGTAGTATGCATGTATTTTTCAATGCCCATCCATATAGTGGAAGTATTATAGGTATGGCATGCCCAGTATTGCGGCACAACACATCATGCCTATCCATGTGGATGTATTATAGGCAAGGCATACTAAGTATTGTGATATAACATGTTCATTGTGCCTATCCATGTGGACATACTACAGGTAGGGCATACCCAGCATTATGATGAAACATGTCATTGTGCCTATCCATGTGGCTGCATCACAGGCAGGATATGCCAGGTATTGAGGTACATGTTATCATGCCTATCTGTGTGGATGTATTACAAGCAGGACATGACAAGTATTGTGATACAACATGTCATTGTGCCTATACACATGGATGTATTACAGGCAGGGCATACCCAGTATTGTAATACAACATGTCATCATGACTATCTAAGTGAACATATTACAGGTAAGTCATGGCCAGTATTATGATACATGTCATCGTGCCTATCCATGTGGATGTATTACAGACAGGACATGTCCAGTGTTGTGATATAACATGTCATTGTGCCTATCCATATGGACATATTACAGGTAGGGCATGCTCAATATTGTGATACAATATATCATCATGCCTATCCATGTGGCTGTATTACAGGAAGGGCATGCCCAGTATTGTAATACACCATGTCATCATACCTATCCACATGGATGTATTACAGGTAGGGCATGCCCAATATTGTGATATAACATGTCATTATGCCTATCCATGTGGCTGTATTACAGGTAGTTCATGTCCTGTATTGTGATACATCCACACTGATAGGCACAATGACATGTATTATGACATGTATTATAAGCAGGATATGCCCAGTATTGTGATACAGCATGGTGACAGTGTGAACCTTGGCTCTAGATAATTGTTACTGTTGATTTGATACCCCAGTCCCATGTACAAAAATGGGAAAAGGGGTTATGGGTGGATTGATGTTATCATGCCTATCCATGTGGCTGTATTACAAGCAGGATATGCCCAGCATTGTGATACAATATGTCATAGTGCCTATTCATGTGAAAGTATTGCAAGCAGGATATGCCCACTATTTGTGATACAACATGTAATCAAGCCTGTCCATATAGATGTATTACAGGCAGGGCATGCCCAGTATTGCAATGCAGCATGTCATCATGCCTATCTAAGTGAACATATTACAGGTAAGGCATGACCAGTATTATGATACATGTAATCGTGCCTATCCATGTGGATGTATTACAGGCAGGGCATGCTCAGCATTCTGATACAACATTTCATCATGCCTATCCATGTGTATGTATTACAGGCAGAGAATGTACAGTGTTGTGATATAGCATGTCATCATGCCTATCCATGTAGAAGTATTACAGGCAGGGTATAGTCACTATTATGATACAACATGTCATTATGCCTATCCATCTGGCTGTATTACAGGAAGAGTATGTCCAGTATTGTAATATATCATGTCATCATCCCTAGCCATATGTGGATGTATTAGTGATAGGGCAGGCCCAATACTGTAATACAACATGTCATCATGCCTATCCATGCAGATATATTACACACAGAACATGCCCAATAATGTAATGCCACATGTCATCAAGCCTATACATGTGGACATATTACAGACAGGGCATACCCAGTATTGTGATACTTGTCACTGTGCATATCAATGAGAAAGTAGGGTATGCCCAGTATTATGATACAACATGTTGGCAATGTGAACCTTGGTTCTAGAGGATTGTCACTGTTGATTTGACACCCTGACCCCATGTTCAAAAATAGGAAAAGGGGTTGTGGGTGGATGGATGGATGGATGGATGGATGGATGCTATCATGCCTATCCAAGTAGATGTATTACAGGAAGGACATGCCCAATTTTATGACACGTCATTGTTGCTATCCGTATGGATATATTACAGGCAGGCATACCCAGTATTGCAATACAGTGCATCATAGACCCTATCCATGGATGTGTTAAAGGCAGGGCATGCCCAGTATTATGACATCATGTCTATCCATGTGGATGTATTACAGGCAGGACATGCCCAGTATCATGATACAACATGTCATTGTGTTCATCCATGTATACTTATTACAGGTAGGGCATGTCCAGTATTATGAAGCGATATGTCATAATGACCATCCGTGTGGATGCATTATAGATTGGGCATGGCCAGTAACATGTCATCATGCCTAGCCATGTGAATATATTACATGCAGGGCATTTCCAGTATTGTGATACAACATGTCATCTTGCCTATCCATGTGGCTGTATTACAGGAAGAGCATGCCCAATATTGCAATAGAGCATGTCATCATGCCTATTCATGTGGACATACTATAGGTGGGGCATGCCCAATATTGTGATACAACATGTCATTGTGTCTGTCCATGTGGATGTATTACAGGAAGGGCATGTCCAGTATTATGACATATCATCATTCCTATCCGAATGGATGTATTACAGACAGGGCATGCTCAGTATTACAATACAGCATGTCATAGTGCCCATCCATGTGGATGTGTTACATGCAGGGCAAGCCCAGTATAATAACACAGCATGTCATAATGCCATCCATGTGGAAGTATTACAGGCAGGGCATGCTCAGTATTGTTATACATGTTATCATGCCTATGCATGTGCATGTATTGCAGGTAGAACATGCCCAGTATTGTGATACATGTCATCATGCCTATCCATGTGGAAGTATTACAGGCAGGGCATGCTCAGTATTGTTATACATGTCATCATGTCTACGCATGTGCATGTATTGCAGGTAGAACATGCCCAGTATTGTGATACATGTCATCATGCCTATCCATGTGGAAGTATTACAAGCAGGGCAAGCCTAGTATTATGATACAACATGTCATCATGCCTATCGATGTGGAAGTATTACAAACAGGATGTACCCAGTATTGTGATACAGCATGTTGTTATGCCTGTCCATGTGGATGTCCTACAGGCAGGGCAAGCCCGGTACTGTTGTACCAATTATCATCATAAGGTATGCAGGCAGTGGTCATTTTGCAATGAAAAAGCATTCAAGCAATGAACTAGAATGTGCATGCACCTAACCTACAGTATGAACTGCAGCTTCTTTGCCTATTAGAGGAATTAATCACTTCCATGTGACCATGCCATGGACTTCATTTTTTTAAAAAGAAGTTAAAGGAATAAATATAGGTATCCAAAGTATGCTATTCACATTGTGAGGCACCAGTGTGCCCCAGCATTGGGAGACTAAGAGACAAGCATCTTCAATCATGTGTTATGTTAAATTGTCTGGTTCTTGGGGAAGAAACACCTTCACAAGGAGCAATGATCAATCTCTCTCTGTGCCACCTGGGCAAACATTGGAGGACTAATATACAACACTGGTATCCACAAGACTGGCAGTCAGTGTTACCATGGAAGGTGTAAATTTGCAGTGTGACAGCCAGGCATCTGCAGTGGTTGTAATAGGTGGAGAAGTGCCATGTCCTTCATGTATTACATGAGTGCAAATCATGCTTTAGGATGGCAAGGTGGAATTACATATATAATAATTATTCTGTTTTTGATAACTTATATCTACATTTTATATATATATATATATATATATATATATATATATATATATATATATATATTGGGAACCACTCTGCATTTCTGCATTTGAGGCTTGTCTGCAGCATCTTCAGATGGTCTTTAATGAGTATATGGGTTTATGGTGTATGTGTTTCCTACTGTAAAACTAGTGACTTGTGCACTAAATATCCATCAACCTTAAACAAACAGGGAAAATGCCCATCTGTATCCTGTAGCACACTGTTTCTGACTGGTTCATCGATTTTTTCTGGAACTTACGCAGGCTGTACCAAAAATATGTAACCTTGCCCCCTAGAACTTTGCGTGCAACTCTGCTGTAGCAGAACTCTGTGCACGCTGTGCTGTCTTTTCTAAAAATGCATCTCTTTGTTCTACAGTGCACGTCTGGTTACCCTGGTATACCAAAGCTCTCTAGATCCCAAGCTGCCTGTACCAGAAATGCAAAGCTGTTTCACCTGGTACACTGCATTTTTGCTTTTGTCTGTGTTACATTGCAGTATCTTTGAACTTAAACCAACTGTACCAAATTGTGTGCACTTGTGTTTTCCACTGAACTAATATTTTTTTTCTATTTGTTGAGCAGGTAGATGTGCAGGTCTGTTGACCCTTTTCAGCCATGACCCAGGCTTCTCAGGAACCAATGCATGAGACAGCTTTTTCATCAAATTTATTTTTGAAAGGGAGACCTTAAAGTGTAATATTGCCTTGTTGACTACTTCTCAAGAAGTAGGTTTGTTCCTTAGATTACAGTTTTGATCTTAGTGGTAGACTGTATTCTAGTTTTAAGATTTTAAATAATAAGTAGTTGAACATAAAAGACGCAATATCATTAGCAGGTAGCCAGAAGATGTCTTTAATTAGGTGTGCTGGGGGTCAGTTAACAGAGCACATCTGAAGATCTTGCTTTCAACCATTTGTATTTTATGTGCATTATATGCAGACTGCAAGGACAGTAAGGGCAGTGCATATTCAAGTGTGCTTTATCTCCCCTGACCCTAGACTGGCTATACACTACTGTTTCCTGGCATACTGCCTGCAACATGGATACACCATCTGTCCATAGGCCTGGTGGTTTTTCTGCCTGATGTGCATAATTCTGTCCCCTGGAGCACTACTTCTGACTTGTGTACACCAGTCTTTCATGCACCCTGTGTTGGTATGCCTAGTATGTACATCTGCATCCACAAGCTTTCCGCTTGCAACTAAGGTGCCCCACCCCTTCTTAAGTCCTGGGTTTGATGTGTATTGTATGCATACTAGTGTGATATACATAAATGTGTCTGTTCTGTAATATATAAATGTATATGTATCTGTATATATATATATATATATATATATATATATATATATATATATGTGTATGTATACTCGAAATTCATATGGTCAAGACCCCATGATCGAATTTCCGAAAACTCGAACATCAGACCCCCCCCCCCACAAAAATCTAACATTTTTTTTAAGATTTTGCAGGGGGCAAGCCCCCCTGTGCCCCCCACACCCCCTGCAAATTAAATATACCAACTCCGACATTGCACTATAGTGAGGAAAAGGGTAAATTTCCCATTCCGCACTGTACCACAGTCTCCATTTAAAACCTTTGAGTTTTAAGATTTTGCTGTTTCAAAAACTGTGGAGTGGATATAAGCTGTATACATTACTGTAAAACCACACACTTCCATGTTTGACCATAGTACTGTTTTTTGGATATGTAGGTTGTCTTCTGTGTCCTTTATATGGCTGTTACTTATCTGTTGAGTTTTATGGAAGGTTCTGGTCTGGCATTTACATAAGCCATGCATATGACTTCTTACGTCTCAACATCCTTTTCATTTTACCAGAGATGTTACTTTGATGGTGTGCAATGGTCATGCCTTGACATCATTTACCTATGAAGCTGTTTTGGTATCACAGAGCAGCAGAGAACAATCTAGTACACAGACATCTGACACTAATGTTATGTTACAGATGGCTCTGTACTGGCTTCAGAATGTGACCATGCAAGGGTGTGGCCTTTTCTTAATGCTATCTTGGGTGGTGAAGTGGTGATGTCAAATACATATTTTTGCTCCATAGATATTTCTATTTGGTAAACATTTGGCAATGAGTTCAGCACCACAAATGTGTTTAATGACTGGCATCCTCTGTACATATTGTGTAAATACTGTGCAGTGTTGCTGTGTAGCTAATGCATGTCATTCTTCTGTTTCATAAATTACATATGCCAGAGTGAGTGACTGTGTGTGTGTGTGTATGTGTATGTATGTGGGTAACCCTAGTCACAGTAGATGTCCTTGCACACTATACTGCTTTGACATAACATGCTTATTCGTTCTATGGACAACATGCTGTATGGTATGACTCAGCTATAGAGATGGGTGACATAGCCACCAGCTGCTTTTTATAGCTGGGTTGAGGCTTACATCTCTGCAACCCTGACATGTCAGCAGCCATTGAAGAGGACTCGACTGCTACATGACACTGTATTAGTGGAGTTAACTTCATTGCCTTGAGAGTTCCTTTTTTGACTAGATTTGTGTGTGTGTGTGTGTGTGTGTGTGTGTGTGTGTGTGTGTGTGTGTGTGTGTGTGTGTGTGTGTTTGTGTTTGTGTGTGTGTGTGTGTGGGGGGGGGGGACAGTTCCTTTTGCCTTGCTAAAGAGTGATAACAGGTCCCCGTTTATGTGTTTTTCAAGTTACCAACAGGCATTGACTGGAGTGTTGATAACCAATTAGCAGGAGTTGAAGGGCTGAAGTTGAGACAGTCTGCCCCTCAAGGAAAACCTTTTATAGCTGTGCCAGCAGGCCCAATAACTTGGTGACCTTGTTTAGTCTTTGAGACAGCTGGAAGATGCAGAGTTACTAATCTGTGAAATAAGAGATGATTTGCCCACTTCTGTCCAGACCCTGAGGAAGCTACAAAGGGTGATAATCACTAATATTGAAGAGACTGAAAGGGGCAAGAAGTTAGCACCCAAATAATTTTGGAATACTATGCTACATCAGCTTCCACATAGCTCCCATTATTTTAAGCCTATGCTTTGCCTTTGTGATCAGTAGAGTTTCACATCCCCACATTCCCTGTCATCTTAGAGCTTAGGCGGGTGCATGTGTCTCCTCCTCACCTGCAACAGGCCACTGACATAATTAGTAGCAGGAGGATCCCGGGTAGCAGGAGCTTCTGGCTTTTGTGGTTTATTCTTAATCCGTCTATCTACTTGTATTTATTAACCAGCACTAGTCCACATGGGCCTTTTTCAAATTCAGCCAAGGAGCACTGTTTAGTTAAATGACTTGCTTCCTTAGTATAAACTTGCTTGTCACAAACTATGTAAATGAAGGCTGAAAGACTTAAATCTTGGACTACAGGAAGCAACTTGTTAACAAATAATAACCTTAATCTTCTATACTAACTGCCAGACTTGTGCCTTCTCCACTTCCTACTGTGTCAGAGTGGCTGTGGTTTGCCTAAGGTGGAGGACGTGGCAGTGGGAGTGTTACAACAGCTCAGGGTTTTGGAAGATTAGGGAGGCCTGCATGGGTAGCAGTAGCTATCAGCTAATTACTATAAATAGTATAGATAGATAGATCAATCGATAGATAGATATTATATTTTTGTTTAACTTTTAGTGTGGCTTCTGTTTCTTCTGTATGTATTATTGATACTCTTGGCTGTGTTCCATGTGCAGTGGGGTGGTTTGTGATTTTCACCTTTCTGTTGTTGAATGCCCACATCTGTTGTGGTGACAGGCCTTCCTGTTCGGCTGCCTGGGTTTGATATACAGGCATTGCATTACCTTTGCTTCCTGTTAGCATGTGTCATAATATTCCTGTAGCCGATGCTTTGTGTTTGCACACCTTTCACTTGTGTTACTTTCACCTCACCTGTACTGTCCTATAGCTTGTGGTCGTTCATGCTGCTTGATACTGTCACTGTCATATTTTTCCACCTGGCACATAACACCTTTTTATGGCTGCTATGTCACATTTGTGCATCCTGCAGTCTGTTTACTTCTTCACACATGCCAGTATCCTGGTACTATGTGACTGTTGTCATACATTTATACTCAGTGAATAACAGTGCAGCTACTAGTTCTACTGAGGCTTTCATACTGATGGCCACGCTAGTGTCACAAAAATGTTATACTATCTGTGAGAGGTTGACCCTTGCATGTGCTATCCATTGTTTTTGTCTCACTGGATATGCAGTGGTACTTGATTACTTTCCTTATGTTGGGCTTTAATTGGTGCCGGCTGTGCGTTTCAGTATTAGTTTAGTATGAATATAGCTACACTAACAGACATACATACTGTCCTTCAGTTCCAGCTGTTTAGGACTGTGGACAAAAACACCCACCCTAGATTCTGATTCAGCCACCACCTGTAAACATACTGCATGAAAATAAATAATAAAAACACTGAGATGCTTGCTTACTTGTTATTCTTTCCTGCTTATTTAAACAAAACTTTAACTGTTTTGGATCCTATTTTTCTTAATCAAAAAACTTTTTCAGTCTCTCTCTCTGTAGAAAGGTCTTGGAGCTGTTTTAAATTGTGCACCATTTATAAAACAAGTACTGTAGAAAATTGATTGCTTGTGACGGGTGAAATAAGCATACTTTACTAAGGTGCATTTTAATACTCAGTGACAGGAAATACAGCACTAACGAGACAGGAACATTAATTTCTTATACATTACAATTTTCCCAGTTTACACTGTAGTTCTACCTCTTACATGCTATATTCATCTGTCTTATGTAATTGCTGATTTTTCTGTCTACTGTGTCTCTGTGTTCTCTCTGTTTAGATCATCTTTAATCAAGAATTAGTGTTTGGTAAATTTTTGTTGCCTGCCGGAATTATGGTAGAAGATTATTGTTGCTGTTGTGGTTGTTGTTTCAACACATTTCAACACATTTCTCGGTCACAAGATGACTGAGAAAGCAGTGGTTTAATCAGTAATTAATACAGAATTATACAAATATGGGTCATTATTATACAGAAACCAGCACAATGATTGGACAGCCCAGCCAGCATGCCTGTTGTAAGTCAGTCATATACCAACTGAAAAAAAGTCCAGCTGGTAAAGTACCATTGAGAAGCCAGACTTCTTTCTGTTGATAAATTAAATACCTCTCAAGTGTACAGATTTTCACAGAATGTCCAGATTTTTTGCCTCAATATTTTTTTTTGGCCTGTTCCTCATAAAATTTGTGGCTTTCTGACAAATCACCGAGGAGAAAGTCATAAATAATGGCATGCATTTGAGCTTAAAACTTCATGTCCTTCAGGCAATGCACACTAACACAAATCCCATTATCCTAGCAACTTTCTAAGTTTATAAGAGCAACATTTACAATCTGTCCTTCAGACAATGCATGCTAATACAACTCTTGTTATTCTAGCTGCTTTCTAAGTTTGTAAGAGCAATGCTTAAATCTGTCCCTGTTTTGGGACGTTTGTACACATTATTTAAATTTTGTACACATTTCTTGAGCTACGAGGTTGAGAGGTATGTACAGAGGTTAGACCAAACACAAGAAAAATCAGGTACGTTCTCCAAAACTAAAGAAATGTACCTGATTTTCCTTGCATTTCTCTGCTGCCTTGGCAGACTGTCATACCTCTGAGCTTTCTGATTTTTATTGTGAAAGAAAAAGAAGAAGAAAAACAATCGATATTTTCTTTCCTCCATTGCTTCTATTGACCACCACTGATGTACTGTGTGAGCATGGTAACGTAAGTCCCACATGCATGCGCAGTACATCAACAAATGCAAATGAACAGGAAACAAGATGGAGGAACATTGCAGAGCCATTATACAAAGGCATTATTTAAGAAAGGTAAGCAACTTCTTTCTTAAATAATGTCATTGTATAATCGCAATAACTGACTCGTGGGTGTGGGTATATGAGCATTTAGCCATGGTTGGCTTTGTTTAATCAATCAGGCTTTACCTTTGTGTTCAAACCATGCCAGCCATGGGTAAATCCTCATATACCCACACCCGCTTGTTGGATATTACTTAATTAGTTTTTAGATGCACTGGGAAAGTAAAATTGTCTGTTGAGACACTGAGGCTGTGTTTTTATAAAGAGAAACAAATGCTCTGTTTACACTTATTGTTTGATACTTAGAATGAGAAGGAATTTTAGTTTTTCTGCATCAGATGTATTGATTGAAAAATGAATTTAAGAAAAGAAGCACTTCATTGTTTATACATTAATGTCAGTCACAGGTTCTATTTACAGACTGTGGCTAATGCTATCTTGTTGGGCTCCCACTGGAGAGGAGGAGATGTCAAAGTACCACTGCCTTATTTCAGGTGTTATCATCAGAATAAACGTTTGCCCAAAAATTACTTTCCAGCCTTAATTTACTGGACAATTAGCCAGGGAGTAGAGTGTTGCACAAACTTATAATTTTGGATTTTTGCCCCCATTGTTTGCTGACCCTAAGACCCTCTCTGTCAGCTGACATTTATTCCCTGTACACCTGAGACAGACCCAACTTAAAAGGATTGTCATTTAGGTAGCCATCAAGGTTTGAAATGCAGTAGATAGCCAGGGAGTGTATGTCACCTCTGTCACAAGCAACATAACATATTCAAGACAGTCCTGCTCCCTAGAAGCTAGCCACCCTATGGAGTCTCTAGTCTCAACCAACAATTCAAACATAGGAAAAGTGTGCCCTGGGTATACATTCCCACACCTTCCCCTGAGGAGGAAGGATCTAGCAAAGCCTGTTCTCTTCCAACCAGTTCCATTAGGTGCCCAAAGCTGCTAAGTGAACTTGGACCATGTGGTTGTAGTCATGACTTTATTTCTCAATGGCAGTGGAGTCAACAACAAAATATGACAATTGATGAAATGTAGGTTTTGGGTCTGGCACAACAAATCTGCAATCAAATACCCCTGAGGGCTCTCCTTTTGAAAGAGCAGTGTGTTGCTTACGCTTGTGCTTAAGTCAGTCACTGCTTTTCATAATAACCTGGAAGATAAATGTAGCCTGGAAATATTAAAAATCCATTTTTCTCTGTTCTTGGAGTGAAGAGGCTCTTTTCAAAGAAACAATCACATCCCATGATCATTTAATTAAGTTTAATGAAACAATCTCCCTTCTTTACATAATGTAACTCTCCATTACTTGTGAAAACTGATACACTGTTAATATATTTTATGTGACATATTACTGATGTTTAACTCTAAAATTAAGATTTTGTTTGAACGAAGCAGGAAAATAATACACCATACATGTCTCTTCGTTCAGATTAAACTTGGATTGTACCAAGACCAGAATGATTATATCAGCCCTGTGATTAGGCCAGAGTTAGCCTGCCACAATGCTGCCTTTTAGCATTCAAAATCCTTTCTTACCATGTCGACCTTCAGTGTGAATATTACATATCGGATGAGAATATTCTGCTGATTCCACTTTAATGTCCGCAAATAAAAGAACTACTAATACAGATATGTAAGCCAGTCACTCTTGTTTATATCTTGTAATATGGAGCATGTTTGGTGAAGGATAAAGCCAGACGTATATGTGTCAGCATTACCTAATTTACACAGTGATTTAGTAGAAACTATCAGAGTGAAAGTGAAGGAGTTTGTTTAGTCAGAAAATGTATGTATGGATTAAAGTTTGCAGAAAATGAGTACGGTGATTGTGTTAGGCTGTGAACCTGCATTCCTCTGGTCTATTCATGCCAGCATTCTGCAGCAAAAATGAAGACGAATTAGAAGTTCTTTCCATCATTATAATGTTGTGTCTACCTTGTTTTTCTCTTTTATTTTCAGAACAAAGAAAGTGCTCTTAAGTTTGAAAAGTTTCTAAAAGACACAGATGCTAAAAAACAACGAGCCATTCATAAATACCAAGTGGAAGTTAAGCAAAACGATCTTAAACAAAGAGAGTTACTTGAACTCTTGCAACAATCTGAAGATTTAAAGGCTAGGTATGAGACAAAATGTGCTTCTGTTTCGTTGTAATATTAAATCACCCTCATACAATCAGTGATAAATACTCATGCAATTTATATTGGTAATATACCTAGAATTAATTCTAAAGAATCTCCAAAGGGAGTTTTAACTTTTCTTTTACTTTTTTGGTATTACATGTATTCACTGCAATATGTCACTTGTCAGTTGATATGGGTTTATTGAAGCCTTAAAGCACCATCGTCTGGTTTAAATTGTTTATAAACAATTCATATAACCTCAGACTTTTGTAAATCTTCCGACAAAAATACTGCTTAATTTAGTACTGTTTCAAGCAACTTTGTTTGAAACCCCATTGGTGTTCAGTAAATCAGTCATACTTAAGTCCTCACTTCAGCAAAACTCTGATCAGCTTTGTTCATAGACTTGTAAATTAGTACTAGGCTAACTGCCCTTGTGAGCTTAGGACATCAGCTGCTATGTACTCATTAACAGGACACAATACGTATGTTTGCTTTTACTTCGTAATCTTTTGAGCATACGCATAAACTGAATGTTTTTCATCCGTAAAAAGTGCTCTTTTTTTCTGTTAAAAGAAGTGTCCTTACATAAGCTTTACTGCACTGTTATGCTGTCCAAGGGCCAGATTCAACAAAACCTGCACTAAGTATACACAATCAGTATTCAAGAACATCCCTACCACATTTGTTATGCTTTCTAGTCACTCAGAAGGATAACACTAAGTGTACATGAAGGCACCACTTTGAGATAACATTTATGAATCCCCCTCAGTATTTAAATCTGCAAGAAAATCAGTACGAAAACTAAAATTAGGAGAAAGAAGTTGTGAGTTATTCTTGTATTGTCTGTTCACTCAGAACTTTGTACAGTTAATGCAGGTGTTAATGAATCCCAGGGATTGTTTATTCTCCTCATTTGCTTCTACAGCCGTCTACATGTTTCCTCCCTTTCTCCTTTCTACATCCTTTACATAACTGGTGAATTACTTATTTTTCTAATACCGTCTTTGCTGTGTCCATTTATATTTATTTATGAAGCTCAGCAACTAGAGAATTTATATATGTGTGAGTGTGCATGTGTTTATGTATGTATGTATATATATATATATATATATATATATATATATCTATATATATTTATTTATATACACACACACACACACACACACACATGCACACATATACACACACACACACAAAGACACACACACACACACACACACACACACACATATATGCACACACACACACACACACACACACACACACACACATATATATATATATATATATATATATATATGATACATACACACACACACACACACACATCTATATATATATATATATATATATATATATATATATATATATATATATATCTAGTAAAAGTTTCAAAACTTCGAACCATACTACTCATGTACCAACTCTTTTGCTCAACATTTTCTGGAATTCATAAATTCCAACGCTTGGATCAACTTAGGCAACCCCCCCCCCCCCCTGCCAGGGGCAGCAATATCCTATACCTGGTCATTACCAACATGGTTCAATTCCTCATTGGTCAGATCCGACCACAAGCTAATCAGCCTAGATATCCACATCCCGCCCCCACCCCCCCCATTAGGGAAACCACCGTAAAAAATTTCTCCAAAGCCAACTTCATGCTTCTTAAGACAGAAGTGGCAAACTTCACAACACCCATGCAGATGGACAATAGAGGTACGACTGCTGAATCCTACACAAATGCACTTTATAAGCACTTACACGAGTGCATGGATCGAGCTATGCCTAACAGAACCAAAATGCTATACGCCAAAAAAAAAGGAAGCCAATCTGGTGGTCCCCTGCCATAAACAAACTCCACCACAGAAGAAAGAAAGTGTTGCAAAAAGAGTAAAATACCATGACTGGAAGAACTCCCTGGTCAGCCTCAGTAAGAAGCTGAGATCCCTCATAAAATCCTCCAAAGCTAGTTATGAAAACAAAATCGCCACTGATTCTAAAGACAACCACAAAGCATTCTATAGCTATGTCAAGAATTTCAATGGCAACACTCAGATCTGCTCTGAGTTACAGCATAATAGCACTAAATATACAAAACCAACTGATATTGCCGACATCCTGGCAGATAGGTTCCGTGCTAACTTTACCCCCCCCTCACCCCCTAAAGGGCCCAGCTCTATACCGGAAGAATGCAAAGTTCCTGTAATCACAACTGCACAGGTAAAGAACCACACTCTCCAAAGCCAAGAACACAGCATCCATGGGACCTGACAACATCTCAGGCTGCGTTCTCTATGAACTGCAGAATGAACTGGCACCCCACCTAAGCACCATGTTCAATCATAGCCTCACCTCAGGCTTTGTGCCTACTGAATGGTGACGGTTATCCCACTCCACTCCAAGAACTACTGCCCCATTAGCCTAATGAGCCTGGTCTGCAAGGGCATGGAACGTGTCATCATGGAACTTATAAACAAAGACATTGGTAATCTCCAAACTCTGGACCCCACCCAGTTCGAGTTTGTAAAAGGCAGATCATGTCTCCTAAACCTGACTGACTTCTTTGAAGCAGTCACCAAAGCCATTGATGAGGGTAAGGTGGTTCACACAGCCTATGTAGATCTTGCCAAGGTTTTTGACACCATCCCCCACTCTGGAATTATAGATAAACTCACTAAACTAGGTATAAATCCCTATGTAACAAGATGGGTTGCCAACTGGCTCACTGACAGAACCCACACTGTGAAAGTAGTAGACTCCAAATCTGACTTCAGACCAGTGACAAGTGGAGTACCACAGGGTTCAGTCCTGGGTCCCCTCCTGTTTGGTATCTACTTTTCTGAAGTGCAGGCTAACACAGAAGGTCTTTGGCTAATGAAGTTGGCAGATGACTGCAGACTAGGAGCCATAATTGAAACTCCTAACGATGTGGACATCCTACAAAAGGCCTCACTGAGATAGATGCCTGGTGTCAAAGCCATGGCCTCAAGCTCAATGACAAAAAGTGCATTGTCATCCCCTTTGGTAAAAACTCTATACCCATGAGCTACCACATAGGTGGTAGTCTACTTAACACTGAAAGTGTGATAAGAAACCTTGGGACACAGGTGGACAGTAGTCTCTCCTTTGATAATCACATCGACACAGTAGTCAGGAAATCCTTCTACGTGGCACACCTCATCACAAAAAGTTTCTCATCCATAAAAAAAGAGGTCATTGTTCCCCTCTACTTGTCACTCATTAGACCCATTATAGAGTACAACGCCCCTTTTGGTATGTACCTCACAAGACATCTACAACACCTGAAAAGGCCTCAGAAATATCTCACAAAGAGGATCACCGGCCTCAAACAGATGCCTTATGCAGACAGTCTCAAAAACTCC